>NW_012144522.1:169853-171242 GCF_000956105.1 Propithecus coquereli | reverse complement strand
AGCTTCTAGCTGGGGCAACAAAGTGAGACTCTGTCTCAAAAAACAAACAAACAAAAAATCACACCTACTCAGCTTTATCAGATATTAAATGATAAGATGCTGCGACAAATGACATTCAGGCTCACAAAACAAGCCAGAAAAGGTAAAAGATATTTACATCAAAATCTTCACCCTAATTCTAACAAAGGTAGGGCCTTAAACTTTGAAAATGATCTTCGAGAGTTATCTTCCTTCCACTAAGGGCAACAGTTGCACTTAAATATCATCCGGCCTCGGTTTTCTTAGCAGTAAGCTGAGCTAACAATTCCCAGTTTGTAAGATTGTTTGGACATTTAAAAAAAATTTTAAATTGTGGTAAAATACACATAGCAAAATTTACCATTTCACTCATTTTTACAGTGTGTGCAGTGCAGTGGTGTCACGAACATATACATTGTTGTAGAATGATCAGCACTACCCACCTCCAGAACTCTTTCCATGTTGCAAAACTGAAACTCTGTACCTATTAAACAATAATTCCCGTTCCTCCGTCCCCCAGCCCCTGGCAACAACCTTTCTGTCTCTGAATTTGATTATTCTAGGCACCTCACACACGTGGAATAACTCAATATTTGACTGGCTTATTTTACTTAGCATAATGTCCTCAAGGTTCATCCATTTTGTAGCATGTGTCAGAATTTGTTTCCTTTTTATGGCTGAATAATTTCCCACTGTACTTACACACAGCATTTTGTTTATCCATTCATTCTCTGACGGACGTCTGGATTACTTCCACCTTTTGGCTATCGTGAGTAACGTTGCTATGAACGTGGTGTGTAAGTATCTCTTTGAGTCCCTGCTTTCATTGATTTTGGGTATACAGCAAGAAGTGGGACTGCTGGCTCATATGGTAACTCTATTTTACATTTTTTTTGGAGCCTCCATACTGTTTTCTAGAGGAGCTGCACCATTTCTACCAGGAGGGTGCAGGGGTCCATTTTCGCCGCATCCTCTCCCATATTTTTCCTTATGATCGCCATCCCAGTGGGTGCGGGATGGTATCTCTTTGTGGTTTTGATTATTTGCAAAGTTGTCTCGAGGATTCATGGATATATTGCACGTGAGAGCTCAGCTTACTCTGCGGCACAGAGGTAGTGATCTGTCAATAGTGCTGGTGACATCGTAGTGGAGCCGTTACCACAGCCGGGTTGACAGATTTAGCAGATAAAAATACAAGGTGTTCTGTTAAACTTGAATTTCATATTTTTTTTAAAAAAAGAATATGTCACAAATGTTGCATGGGATATGCTTATACTAGAAAAGTTACTTGTTATCGGCCTGAAATTCAGATTTAACTGGATGTCCTGTGTTTGATCTGTCACTTCTTTTTTTTTTTTTTTTTTTTTTTTT
>NW_012144522.1:159141-160272 GCF_000956105.1 Propithecus coquereli | reverse complement strand
TAACAGACATTTGATACATGTTTCTTGGTGCATATGTGCAAGGACCTTTTTTAGCATATACATACAGGAATGGAATTATTGGGTCATAGGGACTGCTAATTTTAAATTTTATGTAACAGTATCAAAGTGTTTCCAAAGGTAGTCATACCAATGATTTTTTCCAACTCTATTGAGGTATAATTGACAAATAAAAATTGTATATATGTAAGGTGTAAAATGTGGTGTTTTGATACATGTATACATTGTGAAATGATTACCATGATGAAGCTAATTAACATATTCATTACTTTACATAGTTATCATTTGTGTGTGTGTGGTGAGAACCCTTAAGATCTACTCTCTTGGCAATTTTCAACAATACGATACATGTTGTGCAATAGATCTCTCGAACTTATTCCTCCTCTCTGAAGTTTTATACCCTCTGAACAACATCTCCCCAATTCCTGCCCCACCCCAGCCCCTGGTAACCGCTATTATACTCCCTGTGAGTTTGACTTTTTGACATTCCATATATGAGATCACACAGTATTTGTCTTTCTGTGTCTGGCTCATTTCACTTACTATAATGTCATCTAGGCTCATCCATGTTGTACCTGACAAGATTCTTTCCTTTTTAAGGCTGAATAGTATTCCACGGGCAAATAGGCCACATTTTCTTTATCCATGCACCCACAGATGGGCACTTAGGTTGATACATATCTTAGCTATTGTGAATAATGCTACAATAAACATGAGAGTACAGCTCTCTCTTTGAAATACCAATTTTATTTCCTATGGATATATACCCAGAAGTGGGATGATTGAAACATAGGGTAGTTCTATTTAATTTTTTAAGCCAATTATTCATGCTCCTACTAATAATAGGTAAGAACTATTGTAGACTTTTGTTTCACTAATACTTTGTATGATTGGACCTTTCATTATTAGACACCTTTTCATATGTTGATGTGCAATTCATACTTTCTTTTCTCTGATTGCCTTCATATCTTTAGCACATTTGTTTTGTATTTTCCTTGAAATTATCTTGTTATTGATTTGTAAAAATTTAAAGTAAAGGCTCAACCTAGAGAATGGAATTATTTCTGATTTTTTTTCTTCATTTAAAAAATATTTTTGTGCAGCTGTACAGAA
>NW_012144522.1:155237-159091 GCF_000956105.1 Propithecus coquereli | reverse complement strand
AGCTCACAGCAACCTCACACTCCTGGGTTTAAGCAATCCTCCTGCCTCAGCCTCCCGAGTAGCTGGGACTACAGGCATACACCGCAACACACACATAATTTTTCTACTTTTTGTAGAGATGGGGTATCGCTCTTGCTCAGGCTGGTCTTGAACTCCTAGCCTCAAGCAATCCTCTTGCCTCAGCTTCCCAAAGTGCTAGGATTACAGGCGTGAGCCACCGCCCCGGACTAAAGGCAGGATTTAACTGGGAAGGTGCCTGAGGGAACTTTCTGTGACAATGGCTGTTGTCTATGTCTTGATAGGGGTTTGGGTATATAATTTTCAAAACACAGTTAATGGCATATTTAAGATTTGTGCATTTCATTATATGCAAATTTTAACACAAAAGAAAAGAGCCCCAAACAAACCTGCTGAAGTATTAAAGGTGAAGTATACTCACTCTGTAACTTACTTTGAAATGCACCACAAACGCCCCAAACGGATCAATGGAGAGGTAGAGGGATGGAGAGATAATAGGATAAAACAAGCCGAGTAAAACGTTAATGGTGGAATCTAGGCAGAGCGTATATGGGTATTCACTGTAAGATTCTTTCAACTCTTCTGTCGGTTTGAACATTTTTCATAACAAAATGTTGGAGAAAAACTCAGCCTATAACAACCTTCTCACCCACAGGGTTGTCAGCCTCTTTCAGTTACAAAAAAAGACTTCGGGTACCTGGTAAAAAGTGTGTGGGAAGAAAGGTTTTATTTTAGGAAGCACCTGGGTTGGTAGGCAGGTGGCAGAGAATACTTGTCATTTTTGGCTGTCTGCGTATGAACCTTTTTTGCTACTTGGAAAGGAGTTCCTGTCAGTCTGAATCTCGGTAAAAAGTCTGGTTCTGCCTCTCTCTGTGGGAGGAAATGTACTTTGTCCTACCCTTTGAGGTAGAGGGTGGGCATAGGTCCTGGTCTCCCCCAGAGTCCCACGTGGCACTTGAGCTCTCAGGAGGTTAAGTGAGCTGTTCTCCCATCCAGTGGCTGCTGTGCCCTCCTAACCGGCTGCCCCTGTGGGCTGATTCTGGGTCGCTGTCCTTTGGTTTTTCTCCTTTGGTTCCTGCCCATTCTCAGAGCTTGATTCTCTAACCCTTCTTTAGATCCCGTGAGCTATCCAATACCCTTTTTCTATGCTTTAAGTATTTATCTGTTCATGTGTTTACAGTTTTAATTGGTATGAATACTGTACCTGTTTACGGGGTACAGTTGGATGTTCCGGTATGTGTACATGTTGTATAACAATCAAATTAGGGCAGTTAGCATTCCATCATGGCATACATGTATTATTTCTTTGTGGTGAGAACATTCAAAAACCTCTCTTCTAGCTATCTTGTAATATACAAGACCTTGCTACCCCAAATCTTTGCAATGAATTCCTTTGCAAAAAAAGCGAGTCATTTTCTGTTGCTTGACAACCAAAACCCTGAATTGATACACTGCTAATACTGCTAAAGTCACTACTAGTTTTACTAACTAACTGTACTTATGGACTCTCTCTCTGTTAGATGTTTTCGTACACTGGTCAATTTGCTCTTTATGACAAAACCACCAGTTAGGTACTGATATCAAGCCCATTTTACAGATGAGGAAACTGAGTCACAGAGAGGAAAATTACTTGACCCCGTTTGACATAGCTAGAAAGGGGCAGAGGCGGGATGTTAACACAGGAAGTTTGAAATTGGGAGGCTGGCAACAGGGAGCTCTGGGAATGGTTCCTTCTCTGTCTGCCTAGCGAGGTTCATTGTGACTCATGCATCTTTCCCACTTGGTTGACATTTCGGGTCAGGTCATTCTGTGTTGCGGGGGCTGCCCGGTGCATTGTTGGTCATTTAGTAGCATCCCTGGCCTCCACCCACTAGATAGCAGTAGCTGAGCACCCCTGCTCAGAAGTTATGACAACCAAAAATGTCTCTAGACATAGTAAAATGTCCCATGGGAGGCAGGATTGTCCCTGGTTGAAAACAACTTCATCACAGCGGTCTTTCTTGACACATAATTAACCACGTTACTCTATTGCTGAAACGTCTCATCTGGCTCCTTGCTACTCTAGGAGTGGTCCATGGACCAGCAGCATCACCTGGGAGCCTGTTATTAATAGCAAGGCAGAAAGGTAGACCCCACGCATACCTGCTGACTCAGAAGTATAACAAGAATGCAAGAACAAGCACCACATGTACTCACCGTCAAATAGGTACTGATTGATCAACACCTACGTGCACAAATGATAGTAACATTCATAGGGTGTCAGGCAGGTGGGAGGGGGAGGGGGATGGGTATATTCACACCTAATGGGTGCGGTGCACACCGTCTGGGGGGATGGGCACGCTTGTAGCTCTGAGTTGGGCGGAGCAAAGGCAATATACATAACCTAAACATTTGTACCCATGTAATATTCTGAAATTAAAAAAAAAATCTGTACTTTAACGAGATTCCCAGGTAACTTGCATTCACATTAAAGTTTTAAAAACATTATCCTAGAGACCCTTAGGAATGCACCTTGAGAGGTTCAGGGACCTGTCCCATCATGCTTGTCATGACTTTTTCCTGGTAGGAAAAAGCATGAGATGAGTGAATTGTGACCACTTTCTCATAGCAAATGACTGCAAGGCTTTATATGACTCTTCCCAGACAATAGATTATACCCTCGGCGACAAGGAAACATAATGTATAATTCTTGCAAAATTCCTGTAGAAACCCTTTCTCGGCTGAGATGTGAGGTTTGTGTGAAGTTTTAGTATAACGCAGAGGAAGGAGTGGGAACTGCTCAGTGGCTGGTCTTGCATGAGGAAATGAAGATAATGCTCTCAGCCCCAAGGCTGGCAATAAAACGAGTTGGACACCTTCACCTTCAAGCAGCTGCCCGGCTGTCCCCATAGAACTTGGTTGTGGGATATAAAGAAACCTCTGTCTCTGCTCCCTAAAAATGAGGAAGCCACGCCTGGGCGGGTGGGTCCTCGACTGGTAGAGCTTTGAAGTAATCCTGTTTTTGGTGAAAGCCTGAAACATGTAACATGTAGCACATGATTGTTCCCAAGGCTTGCCTTGTGTGATGCGGTAGGCAGCCTCCAAGATGGTTCCCAACAGCGCCACCCTCTGGTACTCACGGCCTCGTGTAATCCCACCCTTTTGAGGATGATTGTGTGACTTCGGTCTTGCCAGGAGACCCTCTCTATTGTCTTCTTGGCTTGCATGGTTTGATGATACAAGCCGCCCTGTTGAAGGAACCCTCATGGCAAGGAGCTGAGAGCGGCCTCCGGCCAGCAGTCAGCAAGGAACTGAATCTTGCCAGCAACCACAGGAATCAGTCAGGCGTTGAGATGGCCACGAACCCACTGGCACCTCGAGTGTAGCCCATGAGAGACCCTGGAGCAGAAGACCCAGCTGAGCTGTGTCTAGGTCCCTGATCCACAGGAACTGTCAGATAATAAATGTGTGTTGTTTTCAGCTGCTGAATTTGGACTAATTTGTTACACAGCAATCGCTAACTGATACATATGGAAATAAAGAGAAAAGAAATCTCTCTTTTGATATCTTGATCAAGAAAGTTTGATCACTTTACCAAACATGTATTTATATATATTTTTCATACAAAGGAGAGAATCTATAAAACATACACAAATAATGAAACATGAACAAAATGGCCATGCTTAGCCCACCACACAAATTAAGAGGCACAGCCCTATCCTGACCACTTCATCCACTGGACCCTCTGCTTCCCTCCTCTGCAGAGATCACTGTGCCTGTCATTCCTTCATTTGCTTTAAATAACCTCTCTAAACAATATATTGGTTTGTACTGGATAAAAGTGGCAACAAACACCA
>NW_012144522.1:141793-144377 GCF_000956105.1 Propithecus coquereli | reverse complement strand
GGGTGGGGTCCTGTGCTGGTAGCTGCCGTGAGTTTTGCTGCACGACTTTACCTCTCCAAGAGTCAGCTCCTTATCTATAAGATGGAGGCAAAAATAGTACGACTTTGTGGAATTTTTGTGGGGATTAAACGAGGTTCATACGTAGAAAGCACGTGGCGTGCCGTGCAGCACATACCAGCAGGCACAGGGTCCGACGTGCAGACACAGACAGAGGTGTGGACCCACAGGGAGAGGTAGGCGCGCACCTTCCCTTCCCTCTGGGAACTGGAGCCCAGTCCTGCCCTGTGACTCTTGAGGACCTAGTGCCCTCCCGTCCCCCACATAGGGGAGAGAAGACCGTCCTTCCAGATCCTGGGGTGCACGCATGGCTGGACATACGGATCAGCCCCCGAGTCACTTGCTCTTTAGGGCTGGGGCGACGTGGGAGAGGACAACCACGACGGAGGTGTGCTCAGAGCCCGTCAGCGGAGCTCTCACCTGGGGGGAAAGCTGGGGCGCTGGGGAATGTCTGGGAGAATGATGGGGACTGAGGGGAGTCTTAAGGAAAGCGCCTTTTTCTTTTGGGCTATTTCAGTGGGGACAGAGGCAGGGCAGGTGCCGAGGTTGCGGGTGTGCACCTATGGGAATCTCAGGGGCCTCCCAACCTGTAGAAGTTCTCTGGAGACACTTGTAAGTTTTTAAAAACCACTTTATTGGGGAATGATTGACATACAAAAAGCTGTACATATGTAAGGTGTACAACTTGATGGGTATGGAGGTAACTACGCCCCCCCCAAACCATCACCACAGTCTGCAACATAAACCTATCCATCACCTCCCAGAGTTTCTCCTGCCTCTTTATTTATTGTTATTATTTGATGATATGGATATTATCAGACATCAATTTGTATTGGTAAGAGCACTTAACATAAGACCTATCCTCTCAGCAAATTTGTAAGTGCCCAACACGGTACTGTTATCTGTAGACGCTATGCAGACCTCTAGGATTTATTCATCTTGCAAACGAATAAATTAACTGAAACTCGGGGAGGGGAATGGACAGGTGCAAAGGACAGAGATGTGGGTACCTTTTCCATTCTCTCCTAAGCCTGTAATCCCAGATCTTCATAGGTGGACATTTTATTTTACTTTGATGTTTTTCAAACAAAAACAATTTTATTTTTCCCAGTTATAAAACTAACACATGCTCAATCTAAAAATCCAAATTAAGAAAAAACAAACTCATCCAGAATTAAGTAAGAATTGTTTGAAACTCCCATTACCTACCGTTAATTGCTGCAAACATTTAGGTTAATATTTTCCCAGAAACCTCTCTTTCTGTAGATATGTGTGAATGTGCATCTATAATTTCACTTACATGCGGCCTCAGTGTACATGCTGTTTGTCCCTGGTTTGTTCACTCAGCGGTACCCTCCTCATCTTCCATGTCAATAAAACAGCATCCTTTTTAACGACCACACAGTATTCCATTGCAGGGAGGTGTGGTTAATCACTTAACCATTAAGTGTCCACTAAGTGATAAACATTCTTGCTACCACTTTTCTACTCTTCATTCAGCAAGCATTAACTGATCACCTATTATGTGCCACTGTGGTTCTAAGTACCAGTGATGCTGGGATGACCAAGACAGATGAGGTTTCTGGCTGATACAGTCTTGATGTTTGGACCCTACAAAACTCGTGTTGAAATCTGATCCCCAGTGTTGAATGCGGGGCCTGGGGGGAGGTGTTTGAGTCATGAGGGCGGATCCTTCATGAATGACTTGGTGCCCTCCCTGGGATAATGAGGGGGTTCTCCCTTCATTAGTTCGCAGGAGAGCTGGTTGATTAAAGGAGCCTGGCTCCCCTTCCTCTCTCTCCCTCTTGCTTCTTCTCTCACCATGAGACACGTCTGCTCCCCCTTCACCCTCTGCCTTGACTGGAAGCTCCCTGAAGCCCTCACCAGGAGCAGGTGCTGGCACGATGCTTCCTGTGCAGTCTGCAGAATCGTGAGTCACATAAACCTCTTTTCTTTACAAATTACCCAATCTTAGGTATTTCCTCTATAGCAACTCAAAACGGACTAACCCATTGGCCAAATGAAGTCTTCCTTCTAATGCAAGTAAATAAGTGGATAATTGGAAAGAAGGATGAATGTTAGGGATGGATAAAGACAGACCTTCTGAGAGAAGGGCTGGGGGTCGGGGGAGCGGACACTCTCAGTACAGTGGTCTGGGAGGTGGGGCCCCCTTGCTGGAGTGACGTTGAACAGAGACCTGGAGGCTGTCAGGCAAAGCAGGAGGTGAGAGCAGAGAGCATCCAGGCAGAGAAGCAGCGAGTGCAAAGGCCCTGAGACAGGGAGGGACTGACATCTTCAAGGAACAGCAGGAATGCCCAGGAGGGCTGAGGGCAGTGAGTGACAGGCACACGGACCTAAGTGGACCTGCAGAGGTAAGTAGGGCCTAGTAGGTCTCGGGGTTTGGGTTTTGTGCTCAGTGCACTGTGAAGTCACTGGAGAGATTTCATCGGCAATAAGACATGATCTGATTTATGCACTTAAGAGATCACTCTGGCTGCCCTGCGGAGAAAGGACTGCCGAGATGCCA
>NW_012144522.1:137331-140698 GCF_000956105.1 Propithecus coquereli | reverse complement strand
TGCTCTTGCTCAGGCTGGTCTTGAACTCCTGACCTTGAGCGATCCACCCGCCTCGGCCTCCCAGAGTGCTAGGATTATAGGCATGAGCCACCGCGCCCAGCCCACAGCCAGGATTTAAGTCTAGAAATCTGACCTCTGGAATTGTGTTCAATAACCATGCTCTTATAGCTTTCCTTATAGTTTCTATATTCTGTATATATCTCTTCATTCATCATTTATTAAAAAATTTGTATTGAACAACTACTATGTGCCAGGCACTGTTCTAGGTGTGGAAATGCTATAGGAAACACTGCAGACCAAAAAAATCTATGGCTTCATAGAGTACATTCTAGTAGGGAGACAGATAGTGAGAAATGCTCACAAGTAAAATATATGCAAGACCAGTGATACACGGCAGAGAGAGAAAGAGAGGCAGTGAGAGGCGGTATAGGGTCTGGAGGGAGGCTGGGTGTGGTGCCTCACACCTGCAGTCCCAACACTTCGAAGGACGGGCTCAATCTCTATCCAGGATAACATAAGAGGTGCTAGGTCACCACTGTTTTTTGTAGTTGAGTAGTACTCCATGGTATACATAGACCACATTTTATTAATCCACTCATGTATTGATGGGCACTTGGGTTGTTTCCACATCTTTGCAATAGTGAATTGTGCTGCAATAAACATTCGGTGCAGGTGTCTTTATCGTAGAATGTCTTTTTTTCCTTCGGGTAGATGCCCAGTAGCAGGATTGCTGGATCAAACGGTAGTTCTACTTGTAGTTCTTTGAGGTATCCTGGCTTTTATCAAAAAGTCCCAAAACAACAAATGTTGGCGTGGATGTGGAGAGATAGGAACTCTCATAAACTGCTGGTGGAACTGCAAACTAGTGCAACCTCTATGGAAAGTAATATGGAGATACCTTCTCCTTTTGACAGCATTCTGCTCTCCGGGGAGTGGTTTCCTAGAACGACGGCCACAGAGCTGGCTGGTGGTTTTCCCTCATCTGGCTCTGCCCCAAATTCCCTCACAAGCGTGGCTGGCATCCCTCGGCCTCACCAGCCACCACCGTGTCTACCTGGCTCGATCCTGGGGAGAGTTGTCATGTTCTTAACAGGACAGCCCTGCTTTTATGTTGAGAACAGATTGAGCGAGGGGAAAGGTTAGAAGCCGGACAGGTAAGCAAGAGCCTCTCACGATGACCCAGGTAACAGCGGACAATGATTTAGACCAGGGCAGCGTTCGTGGAGCTCATAAGTGACGTGATTCTGGAGATATTTTGAAGGGAAAACCCTATGATATGCTGATAGTTGTGGGCTATGAGAAAAGGGGAGGAGTCAAGGATAGTACTATTTTTTTTTTTTTAGTCTGAAAAACTAGGAGATTGAAATTTTTATTAGCTGAGATGGGAAAGACCGTGGCAGCAGCAGATTTGGGGGCGAATATAAGAAACTCAGGTATAAATGTGTTAAGTTTAAGTTGCTTATTGGACATCAACCTATGGCCTGGTGTTGTTGATTAGTTTTAGGAAATGTTGGTCACAGACTCTTCCAACATTGCTTCTGCCCCATTCGCTTTCTCTCTCTTTGCTGTCCTTACGGCGTTTCAGTGAGACATATGTTAGAACTTTCTGCCGCGCCCCATACACGTCTCACGCCCCGTCCTGAATTTGCATTCTACGGTTTCTTTGTGCTTTTGCCTGGATGCTGTTTTCCAACTCATGTTTCAGTGACCGTTTGTCTCTCCAGCTGAGTCCAAGTTGCTGTAACCTCGTCTGTTGAGTTCATAGTTTCACTAGCTCCAGTTTCCGATTCTAGAATTTCCATTTATCCATTTTTGTATTTGCTAATTCTTTGTTGAAATTCTCCATCCTGCTCTCACTGGGCTTTTGGGTTCCTCATCTGCTGTTTTTACTTTCAGAATCAGCAAACTGACCACAAAAAACTAACCCCAAATGATAAATTCCCTTCTCTTGGCTTCCTTCCTCTTTTGCATTTTAGAACCATGTATTTATTCTCTCTGCCTTGGAAGTGCTCCAAGGTCTACAGACAGATGTTCTTTACTTTTTGTTCATTTATTTTTTTTACAGTGGGAAGTTGAGTCTAAACAACCTAGTCAAATATTTCTGGAACCAAATTTTCATCAGCATTTCTTCTGAGCCTACCTCTCAGTCACACACTCACGCAGTTATTTAAACCCCCACCATCATCATTCTTGCCCAAGCAACTCATCTCTTTCCCGGAAAGGAACAACTTCCTAACTGGACTATCCATACTCCGGTTTCTGTCTTCTTTAATAAAGATAATGATGTAGCAGTGATAGGTAAGGACATCGAGTCTGCCCAGGTTGAAACCCAGCTCCACATCATACTTGATGCATAACACTAATCATATTCATTAATCCTTGGAGCCTCAGTGTTCTCATCTGTAAAGTGGGTCTGATGATGGAACCACCTTCACAAAGTTGTGAGAATGAAGCGAAATATCCCTACGGGAGACTCAGAGTAGTATCTGGCATACAGTAAGTGCTCAGAAAATGTTAGCTGCTATTTTTATTGTCGCCTGCAATCTGGCTCCAGGAAGTGGTCATGCAGATATGTTTGAGACACAAATGTGATTATGCCACACTTATGCTTAAAACTGTTCCCACTTTCTTAAAGACAAAATATCACGTCTTTATATGGCCCTTTAGATAGTCCTATTCAATCAATGTGTGTTTTCTTCCTCATTTGGAATTCCATTTGGAATTGACTCAACTTAGAACAGGCAAAATTATTTCCTGATTTGGGGCTTCTGCAGAAGCTGTCTCCTCCACCCACATTACTCTCCCAGCCCCCTGCTCTGTGTTTATCCTTCCGTGGTGCTCAACTCTGCGATGCCCATCAGTCCTCGCGCTCCTGCTTGACCTCGGCAGTGTCCATGCGGCCCTCCTCAAGGTCTGCTCTCAGGGTCAAGCCCCTTTTCACACAGGGTCATGGGATTTACTTCTCTGTAGAGCATTTGCTACACCAGTGGCTGTGGTCTGCAGTGCACCAAAACTTCACGGCTTCTTGTACGTGGCACAGGGCTGTCACGGGAGGCAGCTCCCCTCCAGGGACTGTATTCCCGGTCCTTCTTGCACCCGGCTGTGGACTCGTGACTAATGCTCACCACTGGAGTGTGAGCAGCAATGGTATTTGCCCCTTCAGAATTTTTAAAAAAAGAAATGAAAGAAATGGGTGCCCCATTTTCATCCTCCCTTCCTCCTTCCTCTTGCGGGTAACAGAGTACTCAACACTCCGGGGTTCCAGGGGGCACTGGAGTCACGGTTGGAAGGATCCTGCATGCCTGAGACAGCCCACAGAGGCACTCCAGCTGCCAGCTGGACACCCACATGGCAGTGTGACATGAGC
>NW_012144522.1:136702-137281 GCF_000956105.1 Propithecus coquereli | reverse complement strand
CTGGAGAGATTTCATCGGCAATAAGACATGATCTGATTTATGCACTTAAGAGATCACTCTGGCTGCCCTGCGGAGAAAGGACTGCCGAGATGCCATGTGAGCGCGGAGAGACCACTCGGGGGATGTTTCTAGCCTAGGAAGAGAGGCTGGTACCTCGGACAGCGGCGCTGGCAAGTCTCGCAGGGCGAGGGTGCATTCTGAAGGCAGAACAAGGCGAAAGGGTGGAGGAAGAGAAAAAATCGAGGTGAGTTCTAGACTAGGTTTGCAGCTGGAACAGCTGGGGACATGGGGAAGAAAAAGCAGGAGAGGAACGATTTTATTTATTTATTTATTTTGGAACAATTTTAATTTGTTTCTTAATCCTTCCAGTGTTTCTTTGGGGGAACATAAGTAACTATGAATATGTACCCTGATTCCCCCAATTCCCTGCACAGCAAAGACCCTCTCCTGACCTTGTTTACTGCCTAACAACACATGCTGGGATCTTGTGATATCAGGGCACAGGTTTCTCTGCGGTCCTCTGACTTCCAGAGGGGTTGACAAGGGGTCTGGTGTGGCTATGACAGTAGAAGCGTAGTA
>NW_012144522.1:120616-125292 GCF_000956105.1 Propithecus coquereli | reverse complement strand
ATCTGGAAAAAATAATTCTACGCTTTGTATGGAACCAGAAAAGACCTCGTATAGCCAAAGCAATCTTAAGTAAAAAGAACAAACTGGGAGGTATCAGTTTACCAGACTTTAAGCTGTACTACCAGGCTGTAGTGACTATATAATTTTTTGAATAGTTTGATGTGTGTCTTCCTCATTAGACTACGAGCTCCATCAACTTGCGTATCTCAAATATCTGGCTCAGGACTGAGCTCCTCAGAGGCACCCTAATATATGTGTATTGGGTGACAACAAAAGGACATTGACCAAGTCACCTTTACTAAGGGTCATTGGGGTGGTGGCTTGTTTAAGGTTCCATATTCTGTGTGAGTCATGTTCTGCGTGAGGCATTACAATCTCACTTGCGTCCAACCTCCAAGCCGGTGCTCAGAATCGCTCTCCACACCCCACAGCTGCTGGTCTGGATCTGATGTTTGGGTCAGAGACGGCGTTGAGGCAGGGCACGGGTATGGACGATAACGTCTCAGGAGGACAGTTCTCTTCCCTACCCCAGCCGAGGGAAGGAGTAATTAAGCCTATGGATGTGAAATGCTTTCTGTGAAATGCTTGGTAAGTAAGCCACCGGGTGGTTGGGACTGAGCCTCTGCCCTCCCAGCCTGTAGAGCTGTCTGTCTGCACGGCTGGGGCTGGGCAGGCAGCACAACGCCTACCGTGTGTGCTTTCTGGGTTTTCCCTTGCTTGATGTGGGAGGAGGGGAGCTCTGGGCTGGGAGGCTGGGATGCTGGGAAGACAGGTCTCTCCCTAGACCCAAGTCCAGTTGGATCAACGCTGTGGGAACTTAGCGATTCAAGGGGGAGCAGACACAAGGACAGGAAGGTGTGTTCTCCCCGAGCCTGGGCTCCCCTGCCCCAGGCTGGAACCAAGAGCCTACGGACTGAACCAAGCGCAGATTGTGAGTGAAGTACCGAGCGTGTTAAATCTGGGTTTCTTTTCTACGGCTGAGTCTGGGCCACACAACCGGAACACAAGAGGGGAAGTCTTTCCCCTAAACTGTGAAGGTCTATCTTCCTGGATCAACATAATCGACTCCCACGGGGAGAGCTGATGTTGGATAAGAAAGGGTTGGGCTGATGGGGTTACTTCGGGGGTGATTCTGGAGTCAAATTTCTAAACGTTTGAAACTCATGAGATTCAAGATTCTAATGCCTTTCTAGAGAACTTCTCTAGTCACGATCCTGCCTCATCCATACTTAACGTCCCACCAGAATTCTGTGACCCTGTGGAGCTGGGAGCCTGCCGGGCCTGGTGAGTTCTGTCTGGGTGAAGAAGAAAATCTTGAACATAAGATAAAGACCTTGAGGTCAGGAGTTTGAGACCAGCCTGAGCAAGCGCGAGATCCTCTGTGTACAAAAAATAGAAAAATTAGCTGGGTGTGGTGGCGCATGCCTGGAGTCCCAGCTACCTGGGAGGCTGAGGCAGGAGGATCACTTAAGCCCAGGAGTGTGAGGTTGCTGTGAGTTGTGATGATGCCACTGCACTCTAGCCCAAGGGAACAGAGTCAGACCCTGTCTCGGGAAAAAAAGAGGATAAAGACTTTACTGGAGTCCAGGGCAACGTCCAAGTTACCCACCGTATCCATGACAGCAAACAATTCAGGACTTTGCCACGGTCACTGTGGCAGCCCAGACCACAGCTGGTGATTTGGGGTTGGTTGCACACCCCGAGGTTGTCCAGCTTCAGGTTCTGTCCTTCCTATCCAGAGAAAGGAGAAATAAATGGGCCACATGGACCCCTTCCTTGTTAAAAGTCCAGAAGAAATGCAACCAGGAGAGGAGAAGGCAACCACCCTTGCACACAGGGGTTTGTGGTTTGTGGTTTTTGGCAACGACTTTCAGGTTAGGTAAGACTTCTGGAGTTAGGTAAGTTTCTGGAGGGAACATGGGATGTCTCCCTTTGATGTTACTTGGAACTTCAGTTTGGCAAATTTCTTCTAAGTGTAGAGGAGCCCATCACCCTAGATGGAACATCAACGGGGAACGTTATCACAACGTGCTCCTTTGCTATGCACGGTCCTGTGTGCCGCTTCTTCAGATCACTTTTCACACGAGGCAGAGACGTCTGGCTGCTCACAAGAAAAAAAATGTGTATTTCCCCTTTCACGGTGCAGCAGTGTCTCGGGGAGGTGCTACCCACCCGGAGTTTCATTTGCAAGTCTCCTTTGCATCCATGTGTGACCATAACAGCTATTTATAGCCAAAAAATTTGAACAGAAACGATGTGTGTCACTTCCAGGCCAGTGATTTTGCAAGCAGTTGTATATTCTCTGCTTCTCTTTCTCTGTTGGTTGGAAGAAGAGGACATCATTGCCGGACAGGACAGGGTGAGCCGCAAGATGGAAGAAGGGGTGTTCCTGAATCATCCCAGAGGGAAAACGCCAATTCTGCCCAGGGAACCCTCACTGGTCATTTGCATGAGTGAGAAACAAACCCCCTTTGTATTAGCCACTGGAATCTTAAGGTTTACTTATTACAGGGGCGAGTGTTATGCCCTAACTCTCATATCACAATAATCATTAAATAATTTGTGATCAGCTGTGTGATTCTGTCATTAGGCTGGGCGCAATGCTGAGGGCAGGGGCTGTGTCTGTTTTGTTCGCTCCTGAATCCTAAACACCAAGCGTGTAACAGATAAATGATACATATGGGTTGTTTGGCTTCTGAAGAAAGGGAATCTGCATATTTATATTTATGAAAGTTTATGGGAAAAGTGACTTGTCCAACGTGGCTGAGGCCGCGGGAGAGGGACTCAGAGGAGGAACGCTTTCTATCCGGCTTCCCACCAGCGTTCCGCACCGCTTTCAGCATCTCGGTGGCCGGGTTACCACTGCACCCTACTAGAGCTGCCAAACTCCAGGCTACTGACAACACCACATGCTGGCGAGGATGTGGAGCAACAGGAACTCTCATTCTCTGCTGGTGAGATTGCAAAACGGTTCAGCCACTTTTCTACACAGTGTGGCCGTTTCTTGTAAACTAAGCATAGTCCTACCATGCAGTGCAGCAGTTACACTCCATGCAATTTACCCAGAGGATTTGAAACTTATGTCCACGTAAAAACCTGTGCACAGATGTTTATGGAGGCTTTAATCATAATTGCCAAAACTTGGAAACAGCAAAGATGTCCTTCAGTAAGCGAAAGGATAAACTGTGGTATATCCGGACGATGGGATATTTTTCAGGGCTAAAAAGAAATGATCTATCAAGTCATGAAAGACATGGAGGAACCGTAAGTGAATATTACTAAGTGAAAGAAGCCAGCCTTTCTGCTCCCAACTATGTGACATTCTGGGAAAATCAAACTACGAAGACAGGAAAAAGATCAGTGGTCGCCAGGAGATAGGAGGAGGGAGGATGAACGGGTGGAGCACAGAGGGTTTTGAGGGCAGGGAAACCGCTCCATGTGAGACTATAGGGCAGATACGTGTCATTACGTGTTGGTCAAAACCCACCCAGGGCACAACACTGAGAGCGAACCCTAACGTAAACCGTGAACTATGAGTTGCAATGATGAGCCAGTGTAGGTTCATCGGCTGTAACAAATGTCCTGCTCTGGTGTGGGATGTTGATACCGGGAGAGGCTGAGCTGTGTAGGGGGAGGGGGTAGATCGGAAATTTCTGTGTCTTCTGCTCAATTTTGCTGCAAGCCTAAAACGGCTGGAAGAAATGAAATCTATTTTTAGAAAAGAGTCATGTTCCCCATCTGACTTTGGTGTTTGGCTCATGGACACTGAGGTCTGAGGGTCGGTTAGGTGAGCAGGGCTTTGGGAAGCAGTCGAGGCATATGTCATTGTAGAAACGTCTGTTACCAGTGATGAGGTTCTTGGTGAGAAGAACTAAGTTCAAGGAAAAGTTATTTTCCTTTTCGTGAGAAGATCAGTAAGGAAACCACAACATGCTTGGGGCAGAGTTTCTGATGGTCACTTTCTACAAATCTGTCTGTCCTGTCCAGCTTCATGGTTTCCACTGTTCACCTTCGGCCCTGGAGGAAGACAGCACCGTGGCTCTGCCGTGGTCCCTGCCCTGGTCTTTCTTGCGGAGTCTCGGCGTGGCAGAGAGAGATCCGCAAGCTGGTAGAGCAAATCGTTCCCAGACTCAAGGCCTGGGTGAGGGGGGAGGCTCCGGGACACAGGTGACTCGAAAGGGAGCTGAGACAAGATGGAAATACAGTGTCTACCCGGCATCAGGCATCCCTGCCACAAGCTCGGATCTGCAGCGTAGAGGCTTCAAGTGTGGATTCCGAGTGAGGTGAGGGGCATCTCACCTGAATTTCTCTCCAAGACTGTGTCTGCTCAAAACTCCTGGGCGTGGAAGGGCGAATCCTGCTCCTAAACACTCAGAGCCTATTCTCTTGTCTCAGCTGAAAAAACGTCCACCAGGGTTGGTTAATAGTGACGACCACGAGCTTGGAGTTCCCCCAGGAGTGGCACTGGGGCTAAAGCCTAGGAAGACATGTGGACTCGTTTCGAGGAACTTTCCCCAAACCCGCTGTCTAAGCCGAATCGGGCTTTGCACTCAGGCATAAATGGCTCGTGTCCACCTGGTGCAGGGCGCTGCCTGGGACTCTGTGCTGAACAGACAACGAGCAGAGTCCTAGTCCCAGGACAGACAGGACCATTTCCAAGTTCTCCATCACATCCC
>NW_012144522.1:101210-119031 GCF_000956105.1 Propithecus coquereli | reverse complement strand
CATAATTTGTGGATCAAGACGGTGTCAACATGGGCCCTTCAAATACATTTGTTTATTTCTTTGGTTGTTTGTTATGACAAACACTAATAGACTGTTTTTTATAGATTCATATTATTTCAGATAGTACAAGTTCTGCTAGAACCCCCTTCATAAAAGATACCACATTTTAAAATTGTAATGTACTCAGTGGGAATTCATGTTCATTGATATCTTATGTTTTACTTTATATTTACATAACACTTTAACTCAATTTCTGAAGAGAGATATAAATTTGTGCATGGAATCAAAGAATCAAAATATGTCATACCTTAAATTCATGATTTTGCATACGTTTATGATTTCATCAACTGAGAGCAAAGCACAAAGCTGCACTATTTAAAATAGGTAAAGTATAAAGGTTCCAAGGGTCATAAATCATTTTTTATTTTTTAGAATAATGAGATTAATAACTGATTGTTTACCAGAAAATTGGGTAGTTAGTTTTACCCTGTCCTTTTTAGAACCAGTGATTTCCTTGTAGAAAATATTTGCATTGCTACCCTTCCCCCTTCTTTGAATGCCCAAGCTCTCAATTCAGTCTATTCCTTGGCTTATGAATTATTCTTATTATACCAAAGTTAAATTACTCTTTTGAAGTTTAGGTATATAAGTAAAAAAATATCAGTTTTAAAATAGTTTATTCCAAATAACTTTTAGTTCCATTCAAAATAGAAACCACTGTAGCATTTTTTTGGGTATTATCATACATTTTCATACACAGTCAAACAAAAATATGCAAATACAAGTTCCTTCCGGCTTTACCAGCAAAGCCTTCATGATTCAATCAAGTTTCCTTTATAGTTTCTTTTCCAACAGACACTCATTATCAAGACTCTGAGATTTCTGAACAGCATTTCTAATTCAATAAACTAGAAATACATTTGTCCACATCACAACACTCCAAGGTGTTTTTGCAGTGAATGATTTAAAAAAAAAATGATTGCCTGCGTATTAGAAGAGAATTCGTTCTAGTTATGCATATTTAAATTTCAGCATTGGCACAATGTACCCTGGTAGGGTAGGATTCTTATTTTAAATATAATTTCTATATCTCTGGCATTCTGGAATATAAACATATTAGGTGGTTGGGGGCAAAAATGAAGAAGCTTCACACTACCAAATGTAGAGGAAGTGGCTTATCAGGGTCTTTTACCCAAAGATTGTGGGAATTCACATTGTTCAAAATCTCCTCGGTCAGGTTGAACATTAACATGTCCCATGACCCTTCAATTATACTGTTGCGCATGTACCCATGAGAACCTCTTGTTCAGGTTAAAAAAAGAGACACCTACAAACAACTCAAATGACGTGCACTAACAGAATGGGTAATAAAGTGTGGCATATTCATTCAACTGAATACTATACAGCCGTGGTCCCCAACCTCTGGGCCGTGGACGGGTACCAGTCCGTGGCCTATTAGGAACCAGGCTGCACAGCAGGAGGTGAGCGGCGGTGAGAGGGCAAAGCTTCATCTGTATTTACAGCCGCTGCCCATCACTCACATCACTGTCCGAGCTCTGCCTCCTGTAAGATCAGCGGTGGCATTAGATTCTCATAGGAGCACAAACCCTTCTGTAAACTGTACATGAGAGGGATCTAGGTTGTGTGCTCCTTATGAGAATCTAATGCCTGTTGATCTGTGGTGGAGCTGAGGTGGTGATCAGCTCTGCATTTGAGCAGGTGCAAATACAGATTATCATTAGCAAGGAGGTTTGATTGCACAGAGACCATAATAAACCACTTGTCTCCCATCACCCCCAGATGGGACCATCTAGTTGCAAGAAAACAAGCTCAGGGTTCCTACTGATTCTGCATTATGGTGAGTTGTATAATTATTTTGTTATATATTACATTGTAATAATAATGAAAATTAAATGCACAATAAATGTAATGCACTTGATTCATCCCCAAACCAGCCCTCACCCCTGGTCCGTGGAAAAATTTTCTTTCATGAAATTGGTCCCTGATAGCACCTCTTACACTTTCCTGGATTAAACTTAAGCCCATTATCCAAAGTGGGGCACCACAAGAGCAGCAGAACGGGACCCATTTGTACTCACCATCAAATTGGTATTAACTAATCAACACATAAATGCACATATCAGAACAACATCTATTGGATGTTGGGGAAGGGGGAGGGCGGCGGGAGGAGGGGGGAGGAGGGAGGAGGGGACGGGTATTTGTATACACAAGGAGTGCAATGCGCACTACCCGAAGGATGGACATATTTGAAACACGGACTTCGGTGGGGGGGGGGGAACCAAGGGCAACACACGTAACCTAAACATATGTACACCCATAATTTGCTGAAATAAAAAAAAAAAAGGAATTAACTAGTTCTTCTGGTTATGTATACTTGAAAAAAGGAATTAACTGGAGCTAGACACAATATTGATGCATTTTAGCAATGTAGTGTTAAGAAGTAAGACCCCCCCAAATAATATATCTTTTCTATAATATTAAAAACAATTATATTATATGCTTTAACTTTTTTAACCTTAGAAAATATAGACACACAGAATTTATATGAATATAGATATGTGTAAACTACATATACATACATATAATATATACATATGTATGTATAGAAGCTACACATGACGCACACAGTTGGGGTTTGTGGCTGTATCACAGGGCAGGAAGGGATAAGCATACAGGTAGCTGCAGTTATTGTCAATGTTGTGGTTTTCATATTAGATGTCGGTTTCATCAGTTTTTTTCTTTGATATTCCAGGGTTCTTTTTATGTTTTAAATTGGTTGTTGATGTTAGATCAAAGTTTAGAGAAAACCCTGGCTGTTCCCTCCTCCCCTTCCTCTAATCTGCTTCTAGAGTTGCCCATTGCTCAGACACATTTGGGAGCCTACTTATCATATTGGAAGAAAAACACAGGAAAACTTTTACATTTTGCAGAAGCCATGTATTTTTCAATCGGGACACAAAAAAGCACTAAATATAAAATAAAATATAGACAAACTGGACTATAACAGGATTCAGAAATTCTATTCTTCAAAAAACACCAATAAAAGACTGAAAACTCAACCCAAATGGGAATAGATGCTCACGATGCGTATACCCGACAAAGAACTCAGATGCATAATAAGAAACAAAGAGAAAACTTCTGCCTATTTAATAAAGAAAGAGAGTCAACCATTTTTTTTAAATGAGGAGATGAGAAAAACTTGAATAGACATTTCACAAAAATAAAAAGTATACACAGATGACCAAAACCTTAGGAAAGTGCTCTCAGCTGCGTTCGTCATCAAAGAAACAAAAATTAAAACCAGATACCACTACACGCAAGAGCGTGGCTAAAACGAAAAAGGTGAAAAACTTGAAGGGTTGGTGAGGATGGGAGCAGCCAGAACACTCCAATGCACTTGGTGGGAGCACAGATTGATAAAATCACTTTGAAAAATGCCTGGCAGTATTGACTAAAGTTGAACAAATGCATACCATGAGACACAGCAGTTGCTAGGCTTCCACCAACAGGAGTGCACATCTACGCTCATCAGTTGACATGCATTAAAATATTCAAAACAGTACTATTCATAGTAGCCTAAGCTAGGAACTACACAAATGCCTATTAATGCTAGAATGGTTCAACATACTGTGATTATTCACACAATAGATCACTGCAGGGCAACGAGAATCGATGGTCTACAACTTCAGGCGTCATTGTGGATACGTCACACAAACATTTGGTTGAGCAGAAGAAGCCAGACACACACAAAGAGAACAGCGAGGATCTTCACATGTAAGTAGAAAACCAAAACAATCAAATTTAATCCATGCTGTTAGAAGTCAGGATGGTCATTACTCTTGGAGGGAATTTACTGGAAAACAGAATAATAATATGGACTCATGTTTATTGATCAGGGTGGTGGTGACATGGGGTGCTCAGTTTGCGAAAATTCATCAAGCTGTGCATTTGATAAGCGCAATTTTTGTCTATCATGCTTCAGTAAAAGTAGACACACACACACACACACACACCCTAAGACATCATAGCAAAACTGCTGAAACACAAAGACAAAACTTTAAAAGCACTGAAACAAAAAAGACACATTTTTCCCCAAAGGAGCAACAATGAGGTTTGCAGCTTATCCACAGCATAAATGATTAACTTTGATTATTCTAGCAATAAGGGAATAGCATATTTAAGGTGCTGAGAGAAAATAGCTGCCAACCTAGAATTCTAGAACAACAGAAATCCCTCAAAATTGGAGATGAAATGGAGACATTGTATTCATCACCCACAGATGGATACCAAAAGAATACAAGGTTTAGGCAAAAGGAAAATAATCCCTGTGGAAATGAAGAAATGTAGAAAGAAATGAAGACCAATGGGAAAAGGTAAAGATTTGGCTAAAGATAGGGATTTTTGAATGACGATTTCATCATTAATGAATTAATAAAACATTAACACAGGTTTACTGTATTTTGATGAGATTCCAAAAATTGTTTTGAAAGCTATATTTTGTAATAAAGTTAAAAATGACAGGGTTCGTATACACAAACACACATAAATAGATGTTTGTGAGATAATACTACATTTACACAAATGCAAGGGAAATTTGAACACAAGATTTTGGGTGCTGGTTACTTTAGATGAGGGAGGAGGGAAGAGAGGATGGAGTATGCTACAGAAGTAAAGATGGTTTTATCGATTCTCTGATTTTCCTGGAGGATGTTGATTTCCTAGTTTTTTTTTTAAAAAAATATTGTGTTCAATTTTCTTTAAATTGGGCTTTGAAAATTTACCAGTAATGTGTGGTAAAGGTTTAACAATCAACTCTCTTAAAGAAAATACTTGATGTGTAGCACTTGCCAATTTCTTTGGTGTAAATATTCACACCATAGCTTCGATATGAGTTTTGCATTTGTTAAAACCAAATTGTGCCCGCTTTGGATAGGAGGATTGGGGCAGAGCTATGATTCTTGTCAGGCACTAATTAGGGGATGAAGCCTGTCTAATATCACCTTGGGTCTCCTACAAACAAAATTTCGGGAATCTGTATTTCTTCCTCAGCCCCAACTTGAGGAAAATCGTAGCCTTACACAGGGTAAGAAGAAACCGTTTGTTTCTCTGGGTGTGGTTGCAGCTCATAAACTAACTGAACTGTGACTTCAGCACCTGGCCTACCACTTCCTGTGTGATATTAAATTTTGCTCAACTCCTGCCCCCAGTACAGCGGAGGTATTCTTGTGTTCCCCACATTCATCGCCTGTCATGTTTGGTAAATCCTGGAAGGAAAGGGAGGAGGGGGTTATGGTGGAAAATCTTGTCCCAAATATCTGGCCTCTCCACAGTGCAGGCTGGAAGTGGGAGCCCGTGGGAAGCCGAGATCACGCACCTTCGGAGCCCAGGCCAGGCTGCCAAGGCTGATGTTCAAGACAACGCGAAGTTACTGGAAGGTTGAGATTCACGTGGAGATGGATTATCAGCCTTGAGGTCTTCCTTCCAGGGTGCCATTGGGCCCAGAAGATCTTGATGCAAGTGGGTAAGTCCCTGCCACCACGCCACCCCTGGGTTGCTTTTTTGGATGAACACAGGGTCTCCCAGGGAGCGAGTGTGAGCACTGAGGTACGAGCTAATGTGCGTGACTTGTGGAGCGCCTTGCAGAGGAGTCTCCTCAAAGCAGCAAGAAGGGAAGAGCTCTGGGCATTCTAGACTCAAATTCTGTAGACATTCCCCTTCAGCTGAGCCAAGCCAGGGATGCTCAGAAAGTGGGGTCTTGAGATCGGATTAGGTATTCTGGGTAGTGAAAGAAAGACGCAGGGCTGCAGCCTGCAGAACTCTCTGGGGACCAGGATTTAGCTCGAGTTCCCCCGTCTGCCCATGAGATCTGAGCTGGATATCACTTTGGTGATCACGTCCCAGGAGGAGGACTGGTCAGCAATGCAGTGACCATGCTGGAACATTTCTGAAATATTTGGACTATGCTGATGCAAACCCCTCTTTTATTAACATTTCACGTTGCATCGCTTGTCATTTTATTTATGTAGCTGTTGCCTTTGCACCTGACATTCAACTGATATTTAATTTGCAAATATTGTGTATGTATCTGAATCTATTAAGGGAATCATTATTCAACGCTTGTGCAACACTCCAAGTAACATTTTTGTTTGAGGAAGATGTGCTATAACCTTGTAGCAAGCTTTGGACGTAAATATTCTCCAGTCGGGGATCAAAGTCCTAGAAGAATGCAAAGGCAAAGGGACCTTCTGAGAACACTGAGTGATGACAGCTCTGCTTACCTTCCTTTAGGAAAACCCCGGAGTAACCGCCCTGTGGGTCCTGTGGCTTTAGTGTGTGGCGGAACCTATAGACGCTGACTGTCAGCCATTTCTTTCGTCCTAAGTGGTCAGCACGCTGCTCCCCCACATCCTCCCAGGGCATGCGGTATTCAGGAATGATGGGAATATTAATCAGGATCCAGCCAGGAAAACAGAAACTCTCGTACATAGTTAATAGGGAGGGAACTAAATGCAGTATGGTACCCTGAACTGGATCCTGGCAAAGGAAAAGAACATGAGTGGAAAAGCTTACGAAATCCAAATAAAATATGTCGATTATTGTCCCAGTGTTACAATTTCTCAGTTTTGACAGATGTACCATGGTTATGTGAAAGTGGACATTAGGGGAACCTGGATGAAGGGCATATGGGACCTCTCTGCATCTTTGCTACTTTTCGGCAAATCTAAAATTATTCCCAGATAAGAAGTGTGTTTTAAAAGTGTTAGTGAAATATTTAAAAACAAAGATAGGTGGTTGCCTGGGGGCAAGAGACCACAAGGCATCTTTTAATAATGATGAAAATCTTGAATATGATGGTGCTTACACAACTATCAGAATTCATTGAGTTGCACATAATAAATGGGTGCAGTTTGTTGTTTGTAAATGATTCCTTGATAAAGCTGATTAAAAATCACCGATGAAGACCTAAAAAAGAAAAAGAGGCAGGGGGGAGAATCTAATCCATAGAAACCATTATCCAAGTGAAAGAAGAGTTGAGAAGCAGGGCTGTCCTTTTCAGGAGTCACTTTTTTTTTTTTTTTTTGCCTCCTGTTTAATGCTAAGTTTTAAAACAAATTCCTTGCAACCCTCAGAAGTTGGTGAGTGATTTGAATCCATTCTTGCTATACAGGGGAAACGTTTGGAGCCTGGATAAGTAAAGGAAAGGTCTCCATAGACTTCTTACTGGGTTGACTCCTGGATGTTATCCTCCTGCCCTTGCAATCTACAAAGCCATGAAAATAAAGCTCAATTCATCACTGTCGAGGTGAGAGCCGGGTTCAGTGTCCAGCTTGTCTCTGGGGATCCCATCTTCCTTTAATTTTTGACCGCGTAATCTTCACTTAGTTTTCATTTTTTGAGGCATTTAAGATCTTTAAGATATTATATTAAACAATTTTAGTTGGCATATTATTATTTTTTAAGATCGATTGTTGTTCTGTGGACTTAGTCTGACATATTGACAGAAAACCTAGGACATTTATTATTTGATTATTTCAAATTCCAGGGATGGGCAGTCCCAGGGATGGTCTGGCAACTCAGGGACCTTCTAAGGACCCAGTTCTTATGTTCTTCTACCCCAATTTGCTCGGTGTTTTGGCTGCTGTGTTCCATCTTATTGCCTCATGGTTGCAGGATGGCTGCTGCAACTCCAGATGTCACATCATCATGATAGAGTTGCTAATGAAAGGAGTAAAGGAAGGCAAAGGTCTCTTTATGAAATGCTCTGTTATTAAGAGGGAAATATGACTCTCAGAAGCCTGGTATATTCTGCTCTAGGTATCATTGGCCATACTTTGTCATGTGCCTTGCTCTGAATCAGTCACTGTACCGTAAATGGCATTGCTAAAATTGCCTTAACCCAAACTTCGTTTCTTCCCCACCTGCTCCCTGGGCTCCCTGGAACACAGGCACTCAAACAGAACTAGGATTCTGTTAGTGAGGAAGAAGTGAGCAATGGCTGCTGTGTAGACCATCATCGATGTCTACTAGAGTTGCTTCTTGGGAAAGTATCTCCTTCTTGTTCTCAGAAGCAGGGGACATGAGAATCCATGGTGGAGGGGCAGTGCCGTCCTCCTCAGCTCCACGGTGCACAAATGCATTGCCCTTCCTGGTCCCGCTTTTTATTCCAGCACCCATCTGGGTGCCCATATAGCCCCGCACCCTAGGGCCGGATCCCAACGACATTCAATTACTTTAGGATTTTGCATATGCTGTTGGCCACCAAATGACACTGGGAAAAGATGGGCGGGAGAAAATTCATGTGGGTAGAATATACATTACACATTGTCTGGAAAGTCTGTAAAGTCCCCAGCCATTGTTCATGTAACGAGAACATACTACATGGCTGGAGACTTTCTGGACAGCTCTCGTACACCCGGCAGTGGTTTGCTGGGTCAGATGGTAGTTCTCATTTTAGTTTTCTGAGGAACCTGCATACTGTTTTCCATAGTGGTTGCACTAATTTACATTCCCATGAGGGTTCCCCTTTCTCCACATCCTCACAAGCTTTCATTATTGCCTTTTTGATAAAAGACATTTTAACTGGGGTGAGGTGATATCTCATTGAAGCTTTGATTCGCATTTCTCTGCTGACTAATGATGTTGAGTGTTTTTTCATATACCGGTTGGCCATTTGTATGTCTTCCTTTGCTTGTTTTTAATTGGGTTATTTGATTTGTTTGTATTGAGTTGTTGGAGCTCCTTATATAGTCTAGTTATTAATCCCTTGTCAGATGGGGAGTTTTCAAATAGTTTCTCCCATTCTGTGTGCTGTTTCTTTGTTGATTGTTTCCTTTCTTGTGCAGAAGCTTTTTAGCTTGACGTGATGCCATTTGTCCGATTTTGCTTTGGTTGCCTGTGCTTTGGAGACATGACCCGAGAAGTCCTTGCCAGATATCTCTTTGACATACTGATTTTGTTTCCTGTAGATATATGCCCAGAAGTGGGATCGTTGGATCATATGGCAGTTCTATTTTTCAGTTTTTGAGGAACCTCTGCATTGTTTTCCATATTGGCTGTACATTCCCACTAGTAGCATACAAGAGGGCCAACTTCTCCACATCTTCACCAACACTCGTCTTTTAAAAAATAATATCCAGAGTAGAATGTTTTTAAATGTGTTAAATATCTTGGGATTTTAGCAAAGATCATAATATTAAAAACTCGGAGGAGGATCTTTCTGTCTCCCATTTTACATGCAAGGAAACCTTGGCTGCAGTGCTGTCCTGCTTTGCCCGAGAACCGAGGGTCATGACTTTGTGAAGCTGGGCTGACGTCCAAGTCAGTCTGTCGCACGGCCTTTATTCCGCCTTGTCCCACAGGACTAGACCGAGGTCGACACGTCAGGCAATGAGCTTATCCTCATCTGAGCCTGTGGGTGAGCAACATTTTTCAGAAACCAAGGCCCTTCCTCCTGTCTCATCAGTGGAAGGAACAGGAGAGAGAGCTCTTCCCCTTTGTGTGAAGCGGTTGATGTAGAAACCTCATGACCAGAGGTCCTGGACGACGCATCCTGTGTCCGTGTGTGCTGCAGTCTGTCCTTCCTCCCTGGGGCTCCAGGCCACACTGCTGGGTCTGGGCCATGTCTTCCCACCCGACTGCCCTCCTGGGCCTAGGTGAGTCCTGCAAGGAGGGGAGAGGGTTTGGGAGAGAGAGGAGGTGGGAGGCTCAGGGAAGTTCCCTGCTCAGGCCTGACCACAGTCCAGCAGACTCCGGGGCCCCAGGGGAGGAAAGTGTCACACGCCAGGCTGCCCCTTGGG
This sequence comes from Propithecus coquereli, assembly GCF_000956105.1. NCBI lineage: Eukaryota > Metazoa > Chordata > Mammalia > Primates > Indriidae > Propithecus > Propithecus coquereli. The sequence goes on along the minus strand of NW_012144522.1, from coordinate 109,213 downwards.
TCTTCCCTGGGCCTGAGTCTGACCACAGACGACTCAGTCCTGAAGCAGCGGCCTGGGCATGGGGACGAGTTCAGCTTTAGGAAGGGCTGAGGGCACAGAGGACCTATTCTGAAGAGGGGTCTTGGGGATTTATCTTGAAACTATTTTGGAACAAGAAGAACTATACTCAGATATTACTGTTGAGGAAGGATGGTTTGGTAATTATGGGATGATGAATGCCCCCCACCCCCTAGTTCCGTGAACCCCCCTCTTGATAGCAGCCCTGTAAGGAAGCCAGGAGGTGGGTGCCGTTCTCACTGGGGCTTCTCTTCCAGTGCTCTGCCTGGGCTGCGCGATCCACACACAGGAGGGTGAGTCCCGTCTTCCCAGTCCCCTCTGCACCCGAGGGCAGCTCTGGGTGGGAGTGATGTTCGTTCTGGGAGGGCCTGGAGGGAAACCCTTAAACACACCCCAAATGGCGAACAGCCCCCAACGTGTAACTGTCACACTGTTCTCCACCTGTCGTTTGTTTTTCTTATTTTTTAAAATGTTACTTTTAATTGACAAATAATAATTGTGTCTGTTTATGGAGTACAACGTGATATTTTGATATATGTTTACGTTGTGGAATGATTAAATAAGGCTAAGTAACATGTCCATCCCCTCCCATACTTATCATTTTTTTTGTGGTAGGAATATTTAAAATCTACTTTTTAAAGCATCTTTGAAAAATACAATCAATTATTATCAACTGTAGTCATCCTACTGCACAATTGATCTCGAAAACTCATTCTTCCTGTCCAGCTGAAACTTTGTACCCTTTGACCAGTATCTTTCCCATGCCTCACAATCCCAGCCTCTGATAAGCAGGTTCTATCTCTCTACTTCCGTGCGTTCAACTGTTTTAGATTCATCATATAAGTGAGATCATGCAGTATTTATCTTTCTGTGCCTGGCTTGTTTCACTTAGCACGATGTTCAGTTCATCTATGTTGTTGCAAATGATGGAATTTTCCTTCCTTTTTAAGGCTAAATAGTATTCCGCTGTGTACGCCGCATTTTCTTTATCTGTTCACACTGCTGACGGTTGCCTAGACCGATTCCGTCTCTTGGCTGTTGTGAATAAGGCTGCAGTGGGCGTGGCAGCGCAGATGTCTCTCAGACACGCTGACTTCCACGAAGACAATTCAAACCCAGGGTGATCCACGTGACCCTCCCTGAGCTTTCCTCACGTAAACCCAGACCTCACTCGGCAGCCCCTTGGCAGGGAACATGACAGGCGCATGGGCAGAACCTGAGAATTCACCCTCGATCCCACCTTCTCCGTCCTCCTGTGTGCGATATATCACCCAGGGTTGACGTCCCCTAAATTTTTCTTGCCTTTCCCTCTCTCTTCATATTCTTCTCTGGACTCCCCTCCCAGCGAGGGTCCCTCAGCCTGGCCACGCCACTGCTGCCCACTCCCTTCTTGGCACCAGGGAGACAGTCATTTGCATTGCAAAAGCACAAATAGGACCGTAATACTTTATGCAATTTTTAAAAATGTCTTTGAACTTTCTTTACTTAATATTTTATTTTAAGGCAAAATATTGTTTTGCCTCAAAGCACTTCTACTTTTTATCTTCAGATAGAATCCAACCTTGCATTTCCCTGCGGTCCGAGCACAGGCATGTTCCAGCCACATCCTGTCCCCACGCCGTCTGGCTCACGTATCTCTAAGTACCTCCACTTCCTTTCATTTTTCCAAACACACCTTATTATGCTCAGCGCTGGGCCCTCTCACACACTGATTCTTTTAAATTACTTAATTCATTTTGAAAATGGACACATAAAAATTGTATGAATTTGTTGCGTATGATGTGATGTTTTGAAATATGTACACACTGTGGATGGCTAAGTCGAGCTAATTAACATATTCATTACCTCACATACTTACCATTTTTGTGTGTGTGGTGAGAACACTTAAAATTTGTTATATGAGTTAGCAATATCAAGACTGCAATACATTGTTATAAACTATGGTCACCACGGTGTACAGTAGCTCTCCTGAACTCGTGTCTCCTGTCTAACTGAAACTGTGTATCCTTGGACCAACATTCACAAGCCCATTTTCCCACTTTCGGTGGCGGGTGTTCCCTGTCTGCTCAGCTTGGGTAATTTACACTTGACCCTCAGGTCTCCGCTGGCTCGGGTACCTCTTCCCCTTGACTTCCCGGAGGAGGCCAGCTCTGCCTCCCACCTGTTCCCCCAGATTCCTGCTCTCAGCCTGAGGACACGCATCACAGTTTGTAGCTGCAGATTTGGACAAGTATTCTGTCCACTTCTGCCCTCCCTCCCAGACTTCCAGCTCCAAAGGGCAGGGACCCTGTACGGGTATTTCTCATACGTGTGGGACTCGTGGCACTTGGAAGGCGTCTCTAAAGGGATAGATAAGGAACTAAGACGTGGTTGAATGGAAGAATGAACAAACGGAGGTGGTCGAGGAGATGCTGGTCAACGGATGAAAGAATTTCAGTTAGACGGGAGGAGTAAGTTCAGGAGTGCAACGTGATGACTATAGTTAATTTCAGTGTATCGTATACTTGAAAATTGCTAAGAGGGCAGATTTTAAATGTCCTCCCCACAAAAAAATAAGTATGTGAAGTAATGCACATGTTAATTGGCTTGATTTAGCTATTCCACAATGTATACCTATATCAAAACAGCATGCCGTATACCATAAATACGTATAATTTTTATTTGTCAATTAAAAAACCAGTGAATGAGTGAATTGAGCCCCTGCCACCTCCTGCCTTTATTGGGGATTTTGCTAACTTTGACACAATCTTCCTGTTTCCTTCAAACCCACACTTCCTCTTCCGCCTCCAGCCAAGGAGGGACAAATGGGGGTTTTCAAGCGACTTTATAACGAGGAAATGGGAATTAGGCTGAGATGAAAGCAGACAACTAGAGGAAAACACAGACGTGCTTGCCCAACGGAAGACTTGCCTTAGAAATGGGGACTGTCATCAGCTGGGCATCTGCCCTGCGCAGATCTGTGCCGGGTGCTTCACCCTCCTCCTCCCCACTCCAGACTCTCAAAGAGCTTTGTAATCTCCCCGCCCCCACCCCTTACGCAGTCCCACCTGGGGACTGGCCAGTTGCCCTGCAGGCCCCAGCTCAAGTCATCTCCATAATCCTTACTTCTCTGTCCCTCACAGCAACCTGGTCATGTCATCCTCATCCTGTCCCCACCCCCCGCAACAGGGAGGGAGCCGGACTCTGCAGCACACACGCCTGGGCCCCAGGCTGCTCTGACACTTCCCAGGTGACCCTGAGCAAGGCCCAAGGTGTGACTGAGTCTCCAGGTGCTTACTGTCAAGTGTGGAAAGTAACTCTGCAGTGACGTGAATTCAAATGCGTGCAGATGGGCAGGAGAGGCAGAGATGTTTGAATTGTGATCATGGTTGCACAACTCCGCAGATTTGCTAAAAACATTGCATTGTGACCTAAGATGAATTGTGTGGATGGTGATTTCCTCCAAGGGGACACTGAGACCCTGCTCTGCTTCCCTCCTAGGGACCCTGCCCACACCCTCCATCTCGGCTGAGCCAGACTCTGTGATTCCCCCGGGACAGGCCGTGACCGTGGTGTGCCGAGGCCCTGCTGGGGCTGAGATGTTCCGCCTGGAGAGCGAGAATAAAACCCCTAAATTCGAGGATGTTAATATTGTGTCTCAACCTGGTGCATCTGAGACAGAGGCCAGATTCCACATTGAGGCATTTAGCGAAGTCACTGCTGGGCGACATCGCTGCATCTATCGTAAGGGGCCCGACAGCTGGTCTAAACGGAGTGAATGGCTGGAGCTGGTGGTGACATGTGAGAATGTCACCAGCCCCTGCCCCAGTCTCAGCTCTGCCCTCAGGTTTGTCCCCAGGTCCCTGGGCCTGTCCCAGCTGCCAGCCTCTTTCCATAGACTCCCTGCCCTCCCCCTGACCCCAAGCCCTCCCCTCCTGCCCACTCTGCACACACGTCCCCTCGGCCCTCACACTGCCTTAGATCCCTGGAGGCCTGGTCTCATCTGGACACCACAGAAGGACTGGACACATAGTCCCAGCATTGGGTGGGCACGGAGCTGGCCCTGCTGGGCTGGGTGGGCAGTGGGTTCCCAGGGATTGGGTGGGGGCAGACCCCCTTCTAGAGAACCAATGTCTTCTACTCAGGATAGTCCTGCTCCCTATTCCTTCCCACTGAGACAGAACCTGTGGTGGCCCCAGGCCATGTGTCCCCTCTGCTGTGGTCCACCTCCCACTGGGCAGGTCGCAGGGTCCAGGGATGACCTCAGACCAGGACTGGACAGTACTTTGGTGAATCTTTGTGTTGAGAACCATTCGTGCTTCTGTATGTGGTCAGCCCCAGAGATGTCCTGGAGTCAGGGTCCAGTAAGGAGGGTCCCACCCACCTCCGTGTCCTCCCAAGGCCTCAAAGGAGCTGTTCCGTGATGGTTCCATGAGGTCAACAGAGCACAGTGGCTGGAGGAGCAGAAGGAGTGACCAGCCTCCAGCAGAATGGCGGGAGGGGGTGGGCTCGCCCATGAATCCTGTCCCAGTGCCCTGTTTTCTCAGTAGTCTTGGGTCATTGTCTGGGATGGAGGGATGGCCAGGTGCAGCCATTGTGTTTTGTTCGTTTATTTCAGAATATTAAAGGGGTACAAATGTTTTTGCAACATGGATCACTTTTGCCCCGCGCTCGCTGACTGGCCACACGGCTTCAGGCAGCAGGAGCACACACGTCGCATCGGGACTTGATTTCCTCCCCACGGAAGGGCAGTTTCCACCCCCATCAGGGGGCTGCTGTGGGAGACAAATGAAACTGGGGATGAGACGGGGATTCTTGTGCTCTGGTGGGGACCCAGGAGGTGGTCGGCGAGAGGAAGTTCTTTCTCTTCCCACCAGTGGTCGTGTCTGCAAAGGTCTGCAGAGGGCAGGGAGTGGCAGCGTGTAACACGGCTTCCTGTGCTAAGGAAATGTCCCATCTCTGCGCCACCCGGTAGGGATGTCAGTGGCCGGTGCAGCTGGCTTCTCATTTCATTCAACTTCGATTACATTCCAGTGTCAAGGGCCGTGTGTGGCTACACACTGGACAGCGCAGATGTGCAAGATTCTACTGGACAGTTCTGGTCTCGCAGGAGCAGGCCGGGTCCTGGGGTGTGAATGGAGGTCCCTGTGGTGGGCACTGGGACGACCGTGAGGCTTCTCTGTCCCTCTCGGGCCTCTGACCCCATCTCCTCTGTATTCCCCCTTCTCAGGAGGTACGCAGAGGCCTCTGGATGACAGTAACAACAGTGGTGAGTGACGGGGACAAAAGAGCCAGAGCTTCGTATGTGCCTCTTGGGGAAGCGGGGGAAGGTCGGGCTTTGGGCTTGGTCCGGCTCCAGCACTACGACGGCTGGCTGTGTCCGTGCGCACAGAGGACCTCGGCTCTCAGACCCTGCTGTGAAGATGGGGCTAAGGATTCCTGTGCTGCAGGGCTGTTATGCACCTGGGAGATTTTATATATTAGTATGTCCACGGCAGGCAAGCAGCATGTGTGTGGTACACAGTAGGCGCTCAATACCTGTGTGGTTCTAGAAACCCATTTCCGTCTTCCCTAGACACACCTGCTCTTGGAGGGCTGAGGACAGAGCAGCTTTATGTCCTCATTGGGGTCTCTGCAGTCTTCCTCCTTTGTCTCCTCCTCCTGGTCCTCTTCCTCCATCGCCAGCGTCAGAGGAAACAGGGTAAGTCTCAGGGGGAGGGTGGGGTGACATGGGGAGGCTGTAAGGGCAGTGTCTCCCTCCTTAACTCAGACCCCGACTGTCCTCAGGGTCCCCCAGCAGCAAGGACGAGGAGCAGAGGCCACAGCAGAGGTGAGGCACCTGGAAGTGAGCCGCGGGCCACACCCAGTGCCCCAACCCCAGGCTCCCCTGATGATCATTTGTTTTTTCCCTCAGGCTCAGCCAGGCTGTTGATGTCCTGGAGAGGAAAGCAGGTGAAGGGGGAGGAGGGACAGGTGGGGGCAGAGGAAGTGGGAGCTCAGTACCAGTCAGGACACAGTGGGTGGAGGAGAATGTCTGGGAACTCTCTAGGAAGTTCTAGATTGAGTGCAGAATGACAAACATCTGAAGTTGTGAGGTTTCAGGCAGTTTCCCCTTCTGACGCCCACCCCAGAGAACTGACCATGTGTCTTCTCCCCTCCAGATGTGGCCACTGTTGAGGGACTTCCTGAGAAGGGGAGAGAGATGGGCACCCCAGTAAGTCTTTGTCCTGGTTATCAATTGCCATGTAACAAAATACCCCAGATTTAGCAGCTTAACAAAACTGTTCCACTTTCTTGGGTCAGGAATTTGGGAGTGGCTTAGCTGGGTGGTCCTGGCCCATGGTCTCTCCTGAGGTTGCTGTGTCAACCAGGGCTGTATCCACCGTTAGGCTTCACTGGGTTGGAGGATCTGCTTCCTAGCGTCTCCTGTCTGCTGGCGGGAGTCACGTGGGACTCTCCACAGCCACCGGCTTCCCCCAGAAGGAGGGATCCAAGACAGGGAAGGGCAGAAGCCACATTGGTGTTTGTGGCCTCACCTTGGAAGTCAAGTGTCTTCACTTATTCTGATGGTCGAATAAACTAACCCTAATACCATGTGGGAGGGGACTGCACAATGGTGCGATTTCGGGGGGGAGCACTGGGGCCCTTGGAGGTGTCTACCACTGCCCCCTGCCCATCCCCACAGCCCGTCCCTTCACTCACCCCCCACCCAGTGCTCACTCACTCTGGGTCTCTCTCCCCAGGCCCCTTCTGCAGGGGACCCCGAGGAGGTGACGTATGCTCAGCTGGACCACCGGGCCCTCACACGGAGGACAGCCCACGCCGCGTCCCCACAGTTCACAGAGCCTGTGGCTGAGTCCGGCGTGTATGTAGCTATCATCAGAAACTAACCGCAGGCCCACCTGGCCCCTGCACCTGAGGACACAGGAAGTAACTCTTGGAAAGTCTAAGGCAGCCATTTGGAGGGTTTCGCCTTGTCTTCATCCTGACCTGGAGAGCCAGCCAGTCAGCTCTCCTGGGGCCAAGAGCTGGAGCCTGGAGATCTCTAATCAACATCCAGAACATTCATTAACCGAGTGGTCCCTTCCACAATCGACCAGATACATGGAGAGACTGTGTTGTGGTTGCTTTGAGCCCCAGCGACAGTCACCTGGATATTTCCAAAGACCCAGCTACAGTCACCTGGCTGTTTCCAGAGCCCCAGCTACAGTCATTTGGCTGCCAGCTACAGGCACCCAGCTGATTTCATGAACAGTGTTGCAGCCTCCCAGCTGCTCCCAGGTGTCTCCTATGAATTCCCAACTTCCCCAGAGACTCCATTCCAATCACCTGCTCAGCTGACCCGAAAGACCTTCGCAGAATTTAATTGCTAACCTTGAGACTGGGCTATACTTATGCAGCTGAAAGCTGAGCTCAGTTATCTGGGTCATACTTTACTTTGTGCATCAATAAATAGTTTGAGAGACCCAACAGCTGGCAGCCCTGTGCCAGGTCCTGGGGGCACAGGTCACTTGGGCCGTGTCTCTGCCTTCACAGTTGTTCAAAGCTGAGTGCGCGAAACAAGAGCTACAGAGGAGATGTCAGCATTTTCTTTTTACTTTTTTGCATGTAATTGACCGAGATTGTATATATCCAAGGTGTACAATGTGATAATTTGCTATACACATGCATTGCAATTGCTGCCACAATTAAATCCATTAGCACATCCATCACCACCCACGCTGGACATGAGATCTCCTGAGCTCGTTCATCCTAGGACTTAGAGCTGGCGTCAGGGTTTCCTGATGGAGCGAGTCTATCTGGCATGAACGAGGGAGGGGCTGAGGGAAGATGTGGCTGGAGGAAGGCAGAGAGATGAACCCACCTACCCACAGCTACACACGTGCACACACAGGATACACACACACACATACACAGCCACACGTCCCAAGAGAGCCCTGAATCCAATGCTGAATTGGACATATCTG
>NW_012144522.1:90278-100670 GCF_000956105.1 Propithecus coquereli | reverse complement strand
CTGCAGACCCGCGCGGGCTCCGACTCCTGTTCTGTGCCCGGGACGGGCTGAGCTCACTGCGCTGGGAGTCTCTGTCCTGGCCCAGAGAGGGTGGGTGCCCGGCCGTCCTGCCCCATTTTAACTTGTCCTGAGATTTAATTTTCTATTTGTACTCAACTTTAATTCCCCCAGGGATCTGCTTCCTAGCCCTATACTCCTCATCTTTCCCCTCTTCTGCTACATTATGACTGAATTTCTCTGTTTTTCAAGCGGGGTCCATTCTCTCTTTCTCTCTCTGGTTATTTTTCAGCCAGCGTATTTTTCAGTAAAATCTTGTTTGTTTGACGGTGACCCCAAGGCGAACAGGTGGATAAATGGGCTCTAGGAAAGGGTGGGCAGCCTGGCCTTAGTAGAGAGAGGGTTTGCGGATTTTTCTACCCCCTGCAGAGCACAGGAGGGCTGCCCAGGCGCCGGTGTCTGCTCCCGTGTAAGGAGGTCCGTTAGTCCAGGCAGCAAGGCAGCAAGGAAAGCAGGACAGATACCGTTTAGGGGAAATTCAACAAAAAACGCCACACTTCTCTTTCTTGGGGAATTGGTGGGAAGAGGAGGGGGCCCGAGGAGAGGACAGAAAAGCAGATGCAGGGACTTGCCTTTTCTTCTTGACCGTCCAACTTGCCCAGGACTCAGGGCGACAGGCGTGGCGACATTCCTGTGTGGACAGGACGTCCCTCCTGCTCCGCGGCCCCCCAGCGCCACCTGGAGGAGGAGCCTCGTTTAGCACACCCGGGCGTGCAGCGTGGCCAGACAGAGCGCGGAGGGTCTACTTGTGCTTAAGACCCAAACTCGATTCCCCTGAGGTGTGTCTTTTTTTTTTTTTTTTACGTTTTCAAATATGTTTTGTGTTTTCTTCAATAAATTTTTCAGCTCCAGAATTTGTTTGTTTGTTTGTTTGTTTTCTTGTTTGTTTGTTTGTTTTTTTAAAGAATATCTATCCTTGGTAAATTTTTCATTTATATCCTCAATTGAATTTCTTTGTATTGTTTTTCAGATTTCTGTTGCATCTCATGGGTTTCCTTAGAATCAGTATTTGCATTTCTTTATCCAGCATAACAAGAAATTCTTTTTGATTAGGACCCGCTGCTGGGCAATTGTTGTGGTCCTTTAGTGGTGTCGCATTTCCTAGATTTTTAAATATTTCCTGTGTCCTTTTGTTTATATCTGCACATCTGATGGAGCAGTTGCTTGTTTGATTTTTTGAAATTGCTTTTCGAAGGGGAGAACTTTTTTCCTGAGGATGCACCTATGCTGTTGGTTGATTCTGGGTGCCTGCAGTAGTGTGCTCTTTGTATGATTTCTCAGGCAGTACACACGGTCAGCGATATCTGTGATTTCCTTGGTGGCTTAGGGTACAGCTATTAGTCGAGGCTGTGCTGAAGTTTTGCTGGGGACTGGAATACCACCTGCGCCAGTCTTTGGGCTCCAGTGGTGGTAGCAGCGGGCTGAGTGTGCCTTATCGTAGCCCCCAGGGCAGCTTACCCTGGAGAGGTGTTAGTGTGTCCTGGGGCCTTCAGATGGCTGGCTCAGAAATTAGTAGCTGGAGCAGAGGGACTGGTTTGTGGGTGGTTCTCGGGCCCCTGAGCAGCTGATGTGATGTGGGAACGTCAGTAGCAGGGGTGGAGCCACCCACTGGGACCCAAGCGGTCTGTCTGGGTGTTACCGGTAACTGCGTGGATTGGGGGGGCTGGTCCCCAGTCCCACAGCTGCCTGTGAAGGGGCAGTGGCTATTGTCCCAAGTGTGCTTTGGAGAGCTTCGTCTTTCCTGTTCTTTTCTGGCTGGTGGCAGCTCCTCAGCTGGACAGGGTTGCAGTTGCCTCAGCCCAAACTGAGCCCAAGGGTGGGGCACTTCCTGGCTTCAAACTCCCAAAATGGCACTTGGGCCTGTGACCAGAGAGGGTGGGGCCCTTCTCAGGAGGCTGCACTGGCAGTAACTGTGGGGAGTGCAAGAGCAGCTCACTGGAGACAGGCCCGCAGCAGCTGGCTGCAGGATGGTGGGCACCGTCCCAGCTGCAGGCTGGAAAGCCTGGTTTCCCTGCCCCTTCGCAGCCAGGTGGGGGCTGAAGCCGTATCAGCCCAAACCACCCTCCAAACTGAGATGGATCCAAGAGACCAAAGCACGACTCAGACGAGTCCAGCTTGGAGAGTTAGGTGAGTTTATTAGAGGTTACTTCCACAGGGTGCTCATTCCTGAGTGGCACAGGAGTTCTCTGGAGAGTAAGATCTCTCCTTCCTCCCATGGCGTTGCCTTAAGTCCCTGCCCAGCGAGTGATGCTGAGCTCTTTCATTGTGTCGTCCCATGTTCACGCTGAGACAAATTAAGCACACACATCACTATCATCACGTGCCTTCATACAACCCATGTTATGTTAGTCATATTATAACTCTCCACTAGGTGGTGATTTTAGTATCACAGTTAGCTAAAGAGTATTACAGGACAGCTAAAACAGTTGTGGGACAGTCAGGGCTGGTTTCAGCCAGTTGCCTCAAGAAAGTGCTGAGGAACACTTCTTGTACCTTATAGTTAAGTTATCGTTGGTATTTGTTTAGTTTGTAACAATTTTGTTGAGCACTGCTAGCTAGCACAGTGCTGCTTTTTGTGTGGTGGGAAGTTTTGTATTTTTCCCTCGCAAGGAAGGGACTGAGTGTAACTCGTTTCTATATCGCCAGGTTTCCTGCACAGGATGTGGCACATCAGAGTCCCAGGAGATGCTTGCTGGAAAAAAATATATGAAGAAATAAATCCCTGCCTTGCTCTAGGCTGATAAGAAGTCTCTAAACCTGCAATGGAGAACCCAGAACTTGAGAAAGTAAACCACAGAATGTATCAACTGTCTAAGGACCTTCACTGCAATCCTAACATGGATTCATAAAAGCAGCCATCATTAATGAGCAATGTTTTCTAGTCTCTGTATAGGCACGTGAGAATAATGACAATACTGGTAACCATAGCCCACATGGTTGAGTGCTAATGACATGTCACAATTTCACTTTGCACATCACATGTATTAACTATGTCGTTCCCTAGCAAACCCCTGTGAAGTAAATACTAGCATTGTCCTCATTCTATAGATGCCAAAAGAGAGTCATGTGGGTAACTTTTCCTAGGTCACATAGTTAATAGAGGCAGAGCTACAGCCAAATCCCAGGTTCCCTGGCTCCGGCACCTTCCCTCTTAGCTAACCTGCTTGCTTCCCATGAGAGTCAGAATATAATAATCTCTGATCATCAGTCCTCCAAACACCCTTATGAAGTAGACACCATTATTGCCATTTTATAAAAAAGCAAAGTGAGCCTCAGAGAGATGCAGTGACTTTCACAAGGTCACAGAGATAGTAATAGGTATATCCAGGTTTTGAAGCCAGTTTGTTGTAAGATCAAGCCTATTGTCTTTTGGTTGATACCCTATAGACGGCACTCTAAACCCGATCTGGGAGGAGATATTCTGAGTTATATGGGAAAGAACTAACTCTATATGACACCCTAGACCATCCTAGTGATTGTCCTGCTGAGTGAGGGACCAACATCCTGAGCTTCTGAATTCTGTTTCTATTCAGGATACACAGAGTGTGAGGAGAGTTTGAATTATTGTTATCAACTGGCATCCCCTTGCTTTTTTCTAATCTACCCTAACGGTCTGACTGAATATTATTCATCAGACTTCTTTAGGCATACTCTTTTTAGGAGTCTCAAAGATGGGGGCTCAGCTTATGCAAACTTAACTAAGTAAGGTACCAGAAAACGGCAGAAGCAATGGTGCGTCATTGGAGCTGACCATGGTGCTGAAACCAGAGCCGATTGGCAACTGCTCAGTCAGGGCTATGGACAGCAACCACCTGAGCTGCTTTTCCGGAGCTGGGTCCTGACAGAGGAAATAGGAAGGGTATCTAGATACAGGGCCAGGCACTCTGGGGACATCCGAAGTAGGGGCCAGAATGTAGCAGGAGGCAGGGAAGCTCAAGATGTAGATGACTTCCGAGTGGAACAGGAATTGTGTCATCAAGATAAGGCAATATTTTGCTACTTTCCATCAGAGTAGGAAGAGAGGCAGCATGAATAGAAGCACTCTGAACTTGGCTGGGTCGTACAGATGCTGTGTTTTCTCAGTGCACTGAGTGTACATGATGAGTGCAATAAGGTTGCACCGATAACATAGTGGCCTTTGCTGCCTGCTTTACAAATATTCCATCATTACTTTATTATTGTGATCAAGTTTTCATAACATAAAATTAACCATTCACCATTTAAACGAGTATAAGCCAGTAGCATGTAGCACATTCACAATCATGTGCAACCATCATCTTTGCCTAGTAAGAAGATGTCCAAGAAGACATCTTTTTCACCCCAAATGGAAACCTCACATTCATTGTATTAATCAGGGTCTCCCAAAAATGGAACCAAAAAGATTTTTGTGTGTACACACATGTGTATGTGTGTGGAGACAGAGAGAGAGAGAGACAGAGAGAGAGAGAGAGAGAGAGAGAGAGAGAAGAGAGAGATTTGTTTTGTGTTTATGGAGACTGGGAAATTCAAACTTTTCAGGGGAGGACAGCAGATTAGATACCCAGCAAAGAGCTGATGCTGCAGTTTATGTCTGAAGGCAGTCTGCTGTGAGAATTCCCTCTTGCAAATTTTTTGCTAGTAGATCACTAGGGATAATAGTGAGTGGTGTTACTTCCATTTCTACTCTTTAATTCCTGGAATTAATTAATTAATTGAATTCCATGAATTCTGGCTACAGGGGAAATATCAGTACATATTGGATGCTGATTCAGGTACATGTAGCCTTCTGGAGAATCTTGCCCCAGCTCTCCAAGGTATAGCACCTGAGTCTTCAAAATTCGATTCCACTGTTCTACTGAGCATGTTGCTTCAGGGAGAGGGGAAGGACCAGGGATTCACGAGCACGGGCCCATTGCTGCTCTTCATTTGCTGTCAAGTGGGTTCCCTGATGAGAGGTGTGGAATGCTATCATGGTGGATAAATCTTTCTGTAAGTCCATGGATGGTAGTTCTGGCAGAAGCAATGTGTGCAAGGAAGGCAAATCCAAATCAAGAGTAAGTTTCAAATTCAGTAAAAGTAAAATATTACCTCTTTTATGATGAAAGTGTCCCAAGGTAATCAGCCAGCAAAAAGGTACCTGGATGATTACTCCGGGAAAGGGGACATATAGGTGCTCAGTGCTGATCCCGGCAGCTGGGAGATTGGACCCCCTGTGGGGGCTGTAGCCAGGTGCGCCTTGGTGAGTGGAAGTCCATGTTGCTGAGCCCAAGCATAACCTCCATCCCTGCCACCATGGCCACTTTGCTCATGAGCCCGTTGGATGACGGAAGAGGTGTGCGGGGGTGGAGGCTTACTGGTATCCACAGAACCAGGTATCCTATCCACTTCACCATCAAAATCTTCCTCTGTTTAGACTCTCCCTTGGTAAGCATTCACAAGGGACAAAAACACCTTTATGTTTTTACCTGTTCTTTTTTTTTTTTTTTACCTATTCTTAAGTGTCTATAAATATGTCTCTTCCTCAGACTTTCTTATCATCAATTTTTCATTCGTGTTCCTTCCAAGTCGCTGACCACTCAGCCACACCATTGGCCACAGCCCATGAATCAGGATATAATCACATGCCAGGCCACTGCTCCTTCAAAGCAAAATGAACAGCCAGATGCATGGTTCAAGGTTCCACCCACTAGCAGGATGTCACTTCACCACTGTCCTTCATGGACGTCCCAGGAAGGGGCCGGAGTGCTGCAGTGCTGTGCACCTTTGTGCTGCGCCTGCGTATCCTGACGAACCATCTGCAAATCAGGCTTGAGTCTTCTCCCCCTCTGGTGAGTGGTCACAGACACTTTCTATGAGGCCACAGGTGCAGGTGGAGAGGGAGAAAGCTGTGTAGCAGGAGTGGACGCCATGGTCATTTGGGCCACTCCTTCATGTAACTCATTTGTGCCTTAAAGGGGTGCTTCAGCATGAGCTTCCATGGAACACTTGCGTTTGATGATGGTGTGTTGCTGTACATGCTCAGCTTCACGGTTTGGTGGGTCAGGTAACAACCACTTCACGTTGCATGGCAACTTAGAGGCCCATGGTTAAGTGTTCAGTCTCTACTAGGTCAGTAGCAGACCAAGAGCTGCTTTACACAAGGAGACTAGTTATCTGTGGTGGCTGCTATGGTTGTGCTCCAAAATCCTGAGTGTCTGTGCTGCAATTCATCTACAGAAGCTGCCAAGGGCTTCAACCAGCATCACTCTCTGCCTCTGACACCATCAGCACCAACGTATCTTCTGGACCTTACGGTCCGGGTGGCAGAGCAGCTCGCACGGCAGTGTGGATCTGTTGCAGAGCCTCCCCCTGTTAGGGGACCCATTCAAAACGTTTTGGGTCACTTTGTAAATGGGCTTAAGTAGCAACATAAAATGAGGGATATGTTGCCTTCAAAATCCAAAGAGGCTCACTATGCACTATGCCTCTTTTTTTGGTTGTAGGAAGGACCAGATGCAGAAACTTACCTTTTACCTAAGAAGAAATTTCTCTTCATGCCCGCCACCACTGGTCCCCTAAAATTTTCACTCAATTGGAAGAATCCCAGATTTTTGTGGGATTTATTTCTCATCCACTTACATGCAAATGTCTTATCAAGAAATCTAGGGTAGTTTCCACGTCTTGCTCACTAGATCCAAGCAGCCTAAATTTATAGATGCAATGGGCCAATGTGATGTTTTATGGAATAGAATCATGGTCAAGACCCCTAAGAACTAAATTACAACGTAGGGCTGAAGAGTTCATGTGACCCTGAGGCAGAACATAAAGGTGTGTTTCTGGCCATGCCAGCTGAAATAAAACTGTTTCAGATGCTCTTTATTAACAGTGATGGAGAAAAAAGCATTTGCCAGATCAAGCTGCATACTAAACATTGGGGGGTGTATTATAAAAATTTGCACAAAAAATGAAATCACACCTTGTACAACAGCTGAAATAACAGTCTACACGTGGTCAAGCTTACACTAATCTAATGCCACTATCCAGGGTACACTTGTCTTTTGGCTACATGGGAGAGTTAAATGGGGATGTGGTGGAAAGAATCACCTCTGCATCTTTCAAGTACTTGATGATTGTCCTCATTTCTGCAATTTTCTCAGGAATGAATTATTGCTTTTTCTTTAGTATTTTTCTAGGTAGAGGCAGTTATAACAGCTTCCACTTGGCATTTTGCGCCATGATAGCTCTCGCTCCGTAGGTCAGAAAACCCCGGTGGGAATTCTGGTAGCTGTTGAGTATGTCTATTCCAATTATGCATTCCAGAAATGGGGATATGGCAACAGCATGGGTTTAGGGACCAAATGAATCCACTCAGAGAGAGATGTAAGCTAATACCCCATTGGCTTAAGTCTAGGAATTGACTGAGGGACTGCGACTCTCTGATTTGTATGATTCAGGTTAGACTTTTGTTCACCGGACCTAAAAATTTTCTTCTTATATAGATAAATTAAGAATTTAGAGGGTTTCCTATCTATTTGACTTCATGGAACACCATGGTCAACTAGTCAACACTGTAGGTCTGCATGAGTCAGAGTATTCTGTTTGCTGCTTTGACACTGCTGACCATCATGGTAGCCACACCCACCTTGCCTTTGGTGGCTGAGTTCTGCCACTTGACCCCCACCACTCTGGAATTCCATTGGTCCCATTACATTTAAGTTTCCCAGTTCAGTGGCAGTAGCTCCCACTCCAAGTTCTGGCCTAAGGAGAATGGCCTGGAAGACCAACCACAGAGCTCTTAAAAAATGCTGGTGCTCCTCTCACAGACAGTATTCCTGAAAGGTATATCTTTGGGATTCCTGATGTGTGGGTAAGTAGCTCTTAAGTGATAAATCCATTCTAACGCTCAAATTCCCCTAAGGCTTCAAATCCTTTTCTTTACAATAAACCAGAGCAGGTTTCAAATTTGAGTTCATTTACCGTGGGCCACCTCTTGTTCCACGTTTCAGCCAATCAACCAGGCGAGACGTTAGGGCCATGTCTAGCTTCTTGAGTTGCAGCATTAAATGCACATTCTCTGCTTATGAGGCCTCTATCAATAAGTGTTGCCTGACTCAAATTTATGTTCCCTCCACCATCACCCCACACCCTTGTATCCATTCCCACATGTTTCCCAGATCACTGTGTGTATTGTTCTTTTAAATTAAGTAGTTCTTTAGAAATGTAGCTTCTGTCCTCATGGGCCATGCTTTGTACGTCATCTTTAGGGGCCTGTTGGGTCTTGAATCTAGTTAAAGATTTAGAAGAAAAGAGGGGTGATGAAGGAGGGTCTTGAGGAGAATCAGGATTGTCCTGCTTGGCAGCCGCCTCAGGGAAGGCCAGTACTGTGTCTTCAGATGACGCAGAGTTAATGTTCTCAAACGGGGAGGAGAGGATGCTTCTCTTGGCAAAGAAGACTCATCAGAATTCAGGGGCTCGATGTCCCCAGCTTCATCAGAATCTTCCCACACGTCCCCATTTTAACTTTCAAATCTGACTTCTCCCTAATCGATGCCCTCACCTGAACAGCAAACACCTGTGCGGCTGGAAATTCGATTTCCATTGAAATTCAGCCACTGCAAGGATGAGATTCTGGGTTTGATTTTCAGGAATCTCGGGCCAGTAGCCACAGATGGTAAGAGTCTTTTTCAGACAAGACAGAAAAACCTCAGATCAGTTGTGTGGCACTTGGACTGAGAATTCAGATCTCTGAGCTCATCCTTTACTTTTCCCCACTTTGACCAATCTCAGCCAGGCTCATTATACTCATTAGTTTGGAAAAAAATGTTTAAATGTAATCAGTGTTTGATTACAAGGATACCATCGTGATATTTTGGATATCCCTATTACCACATCATGCTGTAAACTGTCAGTGCTCTCCTTACTACCAGATATAGAGTCGTTAGTGTCTTTACATCTAATAATATTAGACAGCCAATTCCAGAGACCTCAGAACCAATTCAGAAAACTTATTCTTGGGATTCTATTTCTCTGGAATCATTCCTGGGACCAAAATGTGTATTTGTAAGTGTTCTCCAGAGAAACAGAACCAACAGGGTGTGTATGTCAGTGCATATCTGCATTTGCGTATCCACCTACCTACCCACATGTCTATTTAGGAGTTGGCTTTGATGATTGTGGGTGCTTGGTGAGTCCACAGTCTGCACGACAGGGCGTCTCAGGTAAGAGTTACAGTTCCAGTCCAAAGGCAGTCTGCTAATAGAATCCCTTCCTGCTCCGGGAAGATCACCAGATCTTTTTTTTTTCCTCACAAGAAATTCATTGCATGTTCTATTTATTTGGCGTTGTATAGTGTCCGTCTTTCTTGACTATATATTGACTCAATAAGGCAGGTTGTTCAAAATCGTTTCTCCTTTACCTGATACATCTCATAAATCAAGAATCATGTTTGACACACACCAGATACTCAACGTGTGCATATGGAGATAGTGAATGGAAGGTTCTCCACTTCCAGCGAGTTCATCTCTAACACTGAGACAATTCATTCCTAATTCTTTCTTTCTTTTCTTCTCCTTTTTCAGGTTGCCTTTTATGGAAACTTCTCAAAATTGAAAAATAATAATTTTTGGGAGGCAGAACTCTGAGGTTGGCAAAAAACAAATCCCAGCCTTATTCTCACTTCCTTCTTTCATTCCTTAGATGTCAGGATCCTTGTCTGACATGTTATTTCAACGCTGGCTTCTCCAGACACCTGAGCTGTTTTCTCTTGCTTGTTTCTCTCCTTCTAAATCTCTCTCCCTGTATCGTTGTTTTTTTTTTTTCTGTATCTCTTTCTGTCTATGTCTCTATCTCCCCACCACTTTCTGTCTCTGTATCTCTCTCTTGCTGTCTTCATTTTTCTCAATTAATCACTAGCAATAGCTACTAACAGCTTTCAGTAATTTGAACATTTCACCCGTGTTTTTCTGAGATCATCTCAAATCCCCATGCAAACACTGTCACAGTACTTCGAGGTGAAATGATAATTATTTTCTTGCAAGGAGATGACATCATGGTGTCCCAAACTTTTATCTCTGAGATAAGATGCCCCCTTTCCACAGATGCTCTGTGTGGCCATGGCAGCTACTGCTCCACAAGAAATCACATTTGGTAAGTGGACCTCCTTGCTAGGTAGACAAGACATATTCTCAGAAATAGAATGTTTGTCACAAAATAAGTATGGTGTGAACATATAATTCTTGTTTCCCTTTAGAGTAAAACTGAACATAGAATAAAAACATGAAGTGGGGATATTTTCTGAGAGTTCTTGAGACATAGTATCACCTCAACCTTCCTGTTTTAGGGTGTCTTGACGTCTTTTGTCTACCTTCTCTGCTGTAG
>NW_012144522.1:84764-85412 GCF_000956105.1 Propithecus coquereli | reverse complement strand
TATTCCCAGGTTAAAGACCAAGCTCCTCAGTCTGGAAATTTAATACTGTCATCCTCTGCCCCTTGACAATGGAGCCTATGTCCAGACTCATCTCCAGCAACAAAACCCCACCAGGCACCCTCTGTCCAGACTCATCTCCAGCAGCAAAACCCCACCAGGCACTCTCTGCACTGCTACGCCACACATCAGTTCATTCCAGAATAAACCCAGCATTCTCTGTCAACCACCGGTTTCCGGCACCTGCTGCTTCTTGTGCCTCAAGCTCTGCCTCTGCTTAAGTGTTGAGTGAACTCCTGTTCATCCAGCAAGGCTCTGCCCAGTGGCTTCTTCCTCCTGTGTGTGTCCTCTGACTCCCCGGCTGGGTCCAAGCCCTTCCTGGGACTCCCACAGGGATCCACGCTACTTCCTTCCTGTACAAAAGTGATTGTCTGGACGTGAATTTCTTGCAGATACTTTGTCATGCAAAACTTATCTTTTCTAAAAAACATGTTGCTGTAAGAATAACACACGCACATGTTAGCCCCAGCTTAAAGGATGCAGGGGATTTCATATGAAAAGTGAACATTGCTGCCTCTCTCTCTCTAACACTTGGCCTCATAACTTTCCCTTTTTGTTAGATGAGAAAATTAGCACCCATGGGTGTCTTTC
>NW_012144522.1:83097-84714 GCF_000956105.1 Propithecus coquereli | reverse complement strand
CTTTGGAGGTGTTATGTTTTCTTTTATTAATATCGTTATGTTCCTCAAACTCTTATGTTGCTGTCTTTCCATTTGATGAGGCAGGCTCCTCTTCTGACAAGCTTCAGAAGAGAAATACCTTCACTAGTCGGCCCAGGTATAGATTTTCAGGGATCTGTCCAGCCTTTTCTGTGGATACTCTGTCCCACTTCTCTCGTTCCCTTTTGTGGGGGAAGTCTTAGGTTTTGTGTGCCTTCGCTCACCCTGCAAAGTCAGGCCAGGTGCTGAGTGTCTCCTGTTTATTTTTCTCAGGGCAGTGTCTTGAGCTGTTTGAAGTTGTGTGACATCTCCAAATCCTGCAGAGTTGAGCCGGGTGCTGATTATCCGTGTGCTCTCTGTGGGGGTTGGCGAGTGTCCTTTGCAGAGGCTTAGGCTTGCTGGCTGCAGAGGCTCGTGTGAGCATCCTGGGAGTGCACACAGAGCACAGTGGACCATGTCAACCAGTTGTGTGGGATGCAAACGAGGCCATGCCACAGGTTTGTGAGTGGGTCTCTTGGTGGGTTCTATGAATTATTTAGTAGGATCTGCAGCCTGAGATATGTGCGGTGGTTGCTGTGAATTCTTACATCTTTCCCTGATCACGAGTCCCCCCAGACTCTTCAGCCAGGACAATACCCTGAGTGATATGGGTGGGGCAGTGCTGAAGTGGGCCTCTTTGGTAATTCCCCCGAGGCTGGAGAAGCTGGGAGCTCCCCCCACTCCTAGTACCCGCCGCGGGAGAGTGCGGGTTGTGAGGGCTCTCTTGGCACTGAGCTGCGCCACTTGGGGAGAAACTGTTCTTCTCACCCTTTTCAAGAATTTATTCTCAATTTTCTTTTGCTTAAATGTGGTGCTGCAATCTCTTTACTGGACTCTCAGATTCTCACAGAAATATTTCAGTTCATGATGGTGGTCAAAATTGATGTTTCTGTGACAGTACAAGGGCCAGAACATCGATTCCACCACCTTAATGATGCCACTCTTTCTGCTTTGAATTTTAAGTGTAAATTGTTTTAGAAAAATCAAAAGCTTTTGAAAAACAGTGTAGATTTGAAGGCATGGTAACACAAACGTTTATTAAAAATTCAGAACTGAGATACGATGACTCATTTGCTTTTGTCTTGCATTCTCCACTTTGCAATCCTGCCCCCATGGCTGTATCATCGGCGGGGTCCGCCCACCGATATACTCACCTTGACCTGCAACCCGAGGGCTTTGGCAGCCACTGCTGTTCACTGCTTGGACATTTTTCAATGTGGCAATTTTGTTCTTTACTGTTTCCCAAATTGGAGGTTGTTTTTTGTTCGTTTGTTTTGCTTTTCTAAATTTTATTTTCATCAGTGTTATACATATAGGGCTTACATATATTCCTGTGTTTTAATCTATGACAAATATTACTTCATGCTTATAAATGCCTCAGGCTTTGCTACTGGGAACACGTCATGATAGCCCTGCTGTTCTGGACACATGAACGCAATGATTTTTGGCCACTCCTGTACTTCCTTGTACAATAGGGGGTTTTGAGTTCATCCCCTATACTTCCTGTCCTAATGTGGATTTGGCTATTTCTTCAGGAAGAAAATAAAAATTTTTGATGAT
>NW_012144522.1:80031-81857 GCF_000956105.1 Propithecus coquereli | reverse complement strand
CAGAGGGGTTTCCCTCAGCACCACCTGCCTCCTCAGTGGCTTTCAGGCCATTAAGCTTTGTCCCAGCATCTCTAGGTGGCTGGAACTTCAAATTAGATCTCCAAAGTGCATCATTTTCTGCTGTTTCCTCTGCTGGGTCTTGCACCTTGTGTTAAATATCCATATTGCAAGGTATGTAACTGGCCCAATGAATAGCAAAAACGTGAGTATGGAAAAAGTATACAGATACTGTTCCCTATTCACTCTAGGGAGCTTGCTATTCTCAGTAATGGCAGTCATTTATACCTTCACGGATGGCATGTGTTTGGCCCTCACTGTCTGGACCAGCGGCTCCATGGTCCTCGTCCTGCACAGGCACAAGCAGAGAGTCCAACACATCCGCAGCAGCAGCCTCTCCCCCAGAACTTCCCATGAAACAAGAGCCACACACACTATCCTCATCCTGGTGAGCATGTTTGTCTCCTTTCATGCTCTGGCTTCCATTTTGTCATATTGGATAACCCAGATTGACAACCCAAGCCATTGGCTGATGAGCATCTCTGTCCTGGTGGCTTCAGGTTTCCCGACATTCAGCCCCTTTGTGTTCATTGTGAGAGATGCCCGAGTCTCACGATCCTGCTTTGCCTGTTGGACAAGGAGGAAAAACGCTCCAAGTTTGGTCTCTGGGCTGTAAGTTTCCTCCAGAACATTGCATCGTTTGTATCATCACCTTCCCCCAATATTTTTAGGCTCATATATTATGTCACTTAAGGTGGGAAACATTTGGGATTCAATAGTGAATAAAAATGATAATAATCATGGCCTAGTATTACTTGTTAGACTGTCAGAAGTGAATATGGTATAAATAATTACCCTGCTCTGTGGCGGTTCTTCAAAAAATTAAACATGGGAATACCATGTTATCCAGCAATTTCACATCGAGGTGTATATCTGAGAGAAATAAAATCAGGGACTTGAACAGATATTCATACACCCACGTTCACAACAGCATTATTCACAACTACCAGAAAGTAGAAACAAGCCAAATGTTCATAAATTGAGGAACAGATAAACAAAAGATGGTACAGATATACAACAGAATATTATTGTCCTGAAAGGAAGGAAATTATAACTCACATGTACCACAACATAGATGAAACTGGAAGATTTTATGCTAAGTGAAACAAGGCAGTCACAAAAGGAGACGTATATGATTCTGCTTATGTGAAGTACACAAAATAGTTAGACTCACAGAGACAGAAAGTACAATATTGGTTACAAGGGGCTGGGGGTGGGAAAATGGGGAGTTGGCGTGTAATGGGTACAGAGTTTCATTTGGGGGAGATGAAAAAAGTTGTGGAGACGGACGATGGTGATGTTTGCACAACAACGTGAATGTGCGTCACGCTACTGATGTGTGTGCACACTGATCAATTGTTAATATGGCCAAATTTGCTGTGTTTTTTATGTGCCATAATGTGAAAGAGAGAAAGAGTGTGCTGAAAACATAAAAAAGAGGAAGTAACATTTAATTTAAAATTCACTGTTAGCCAAAGCAAAGCCTGGAGCAACACCATCACTTCTGTTTCCTCCCTTCCTCCCTCCCTCCCTTCCTCCCTCTCTCCCTCTCTCTCTTTCTTCTTTCTCCTCCTTCCTTCCTTTCTTTCTTTCTTCCTTCCTCCCTTCCTCTCTCCCTCTCTCTCTTTCTTTCTCCTCCTTCCTTCCTTCTTTCTTTCTTTCTTTCTTTCTTTCTTTCTTTCTTTCTTTCTCTCTTTCTCTCTTTCTGTCGTTCTCTATCTCTTTCTTTCTTTCTTTCTTTTTTCTGTTCTTTCTCCCTGTCTCTTCCT
>NW_012144522.1:76338-78041 GCF_000956105.1 Propithecus coquereli | reverse complement strand
GCTGACCCTGAGCATGAGGGCAGTGCCTTCCCCAGGACCCCAGCTCTGCCTGGATCCCCCCTGGTGCCTGTGGTCTCCACCAGCCATTGCCTTATCCGTGACCCTGAGAAGCCTCAGGTCCTTCCCTCCATGTCCAGATTTCCTTGTCAGTCTCCTCCTCATGGGGTTGGCCCCTCCCCTGGGAGGTCACTGCTGGCCTCAGGAGCCGCAGGACAGAGCGAGGTCTTCAGCTTCCTCCCTCCTGTGACTTAGGATGTCAGATGAGGCCACTGGAGATATCTTATCTAACAGACATTTTTAACTACCTGGAAGCTCTGGGCTAAAAGACAGAAAATGTGAGAAGAATAAAGATGCCCTGAACCATAGAGGCCCTTAGAGCTACAGGAGAACCTTTTAAAGGCCAAGGAAATGCAGAAATCCTCCAGGTCCCAGGAGGCCTGGGAGGGAGGTGCAGACTTCAATGACTAGACAGGAGGAGAAAATGATGAGCAGACTCCAGGTCACCAGGGATTTGGGCTACAAGACCACTCTTCATAGTCACAGGGCCCGTGTTCTGTACCATACATGGGCCCGGGGAGGCCCATTAGGGTCCCGGGTAGAATCCACCAACCATCCCAGACACATCTGGCTGTTTGCAGATTTGACAGTCCAAGAAGCCCCGCCCAGCAACATTTGCACAAACCATTGCTTCTTTTGTGCGTTCACATCTGTGTACTTGGGAGATTTCAGTTTACAGTGGAGATATTTGAGAGCATCAACCTGGTCATGTCCCACCTCCTCTCTCAGTCCTGGACCTCTCTTAGCACCCGCCTAGTGACAGAGCCTCCCTAGGGCTAGGTGGGAAAGGAAGGGTCAGGGGTCAGAGCCACAGCCCAGCATCACAGGGTGTGGAGGGGCATGTGGGGACTAGGACATCATAGCCCACGCAGTGCAGACTGCCCTGGAGGAGCATCTGTATCTCCAACTGACACGTTAAGCACCAACAGGCTGCTGGATCACATGGCCCCAGTGGCGTCACAGTTTGCATCCCAGCCTGGACTTGTTGCAGAGCCTTCTCCAGCTCTTCACACAGCTTTTTAGCTCACGCGGTGAATGGGCTGAAGTTGCACCCCCAAACGAGGAATCTGTTCCCTTCAAAATCCCAAGAGGTTCACGAAGCATTATGTCCCTTTTGGTTGCAGGAAGGACCACATTCAACAATCGACTTTTCACCTTAGATGGACTATTTTGGCATATCCCATGCCAGTGGATCCTTAAAAATTTCAGTGGAGTGGAAGACCCCAGACTTTTTGTTGGATTTATTCGGCATCTTCTGACATGCAATAGTCTTCCCAATAAATCTACAGTAGTTGCTATTAATACTTCTTGCACACTCGGTCCAGTAGCATAATGTCATCAGTGTAATAGGCTGGTGATATATCTTGTGGAAGGGAAAGGTAATCAAATTCTCTGTGAACTATGACATAGGGCTGGAGAGCTGATATGCCTCTGAGGTAGGACCCTAAAGGTGCCCTGATGCCCTTGCGAGCTGAAAGAAAACTCTCTCTGGTGTTTTGTATTAACAGTGATGGAGAAAATGTCATTTTCCAGATCAAATACCAGGTACCGCGGATGTGTTAATTTGCTTCAACAGCAAAACCACATCTGGTGCAGCAGCTGCAGTTGGAGTCAACACCTGGTTAAGATTAAAGGACTCCACTGTC
>NW_012144522.1:61947-64578 GCF_000956105.1 Propithecus coquereli | reverse complement strand
GGGGAAAGTGCTAGGGCCTTGTGTGTTGGAATGCAGGGCCTGGCTCGGTGGTGGGGCCTCTGGGGAAGACCAGCACTGGAGCATTTGTGGTCAAGCTAGGGCGCAGAAGCAGCAGGAATCTCAGAACTGGGCTGCAGCCTGGAAGCAGGGCACTCGTTGTGTGGTCAGGACAGCGGGGTCAGACAGCAGCATGGGAACCACGGAGGAGGAGCCATGCAGGGCCAGGTGGCATCATGGAGGTCGCAGGTGTAGGGCTGCAGGGCAGGTAGCCAGGCAGCCAGGTCTCTCCCTTTGCCCACGTCCTAGGGGAGCAGTCACCACAACGCTTCTCAGGTTTCGTCTGCTCTGTGCAAATCTACCGTTGGGGGCAAGGTGCTCAGCTCCCCATCACATGGTGTGCAAGAGCACTGGCTCTGCCCGTTTCCTCCCTGGCCCAGAGTGGGCAACGTGTAAGTGGCTGCGGCAAAGCAGAGCTCCATATAGATCTGGTCCCCGGACCGAGAACTCAGATTGACGTCAATTGCGGTAACATAGGAACAGAAGCTAGCAGGTCCCTGCTGCACCAGCTCTTCAGTGCAATGTCGCTGCACAGACTCTAAGCAGCCCCCTGATCAGGCCAGATGTCTGCTCTGGTGGATGTCCCCTCACAGCTCAGGCCACAGTGTGTGTGCGCGGAGCATGGAGCCCCTGAGTTCTCTCTTCCTGTCCTTCCCCACTGTGGATGGACTCCTCCCCCAGGTACCTTCCAATCTTGCAGAATAAATCTCCCTGTCGCCTCTGCCTTGACTCTGAATGTCCCCATTGCTTCTCAGTGATTCACAGTGCTCTTTCCCAGAAGGCCCATCCATAGGTGGGCACCCACCTGCAACATTCGGTCCTCTACTTGAGAGCCGTGCTTGGGCTGCTTCTTGTCCACCAACTTGCCCCACCCCCTCCACCCCCCAGCAATATAACTTTCAAGACAAGAACAGTCAATAATTTTGTTCTATATTTAAAATAAACACACATATAAACACAAAAAACATTCCACAAGCTAGCTAACAATGTGAAAGAGCATATTTATAAAAATCAGAAGGAATGCATGAGCACAAGGTACAGAATTGTGGTCATTTCATACAGTGGGAAGTTCAGGGATGGATCAGACACCACACATGAGTTGATACTATTGTTGTGAATGTACAGGCTTCATTTTCAGTGGTGATTTCACAGCTTATGAGACTTGGTAGCTCAGCCTGGGCTTGGAGGGTGGATGAACTTGGTTTCCTGCGGGTTCCCAACTCCAACCCTGAGATGTGGAGAGGCCAGTTCTTCAGGACAGCATGTTCCATCGTACTCCTCTCCTCTCGCATTAATTTTCCTGATTATATGAGTTGGCTTTTGGAAAGAACAGTCAGCATTACATAAACATATCTATATTTATTCATATTTTATACATGTTGAGTTGTCTTGAGTTGACTTGAAGGAGAAAGACAGAGATGTCAGTCTTGACCTATGAGGTAAGAAAGAAATTTCCAATAAAACTTCAAGAGCCAGAATTTGCATGGTGTTCTGTGTTAATAATACAGAATCAATTATTTTTGTGGTTGTTAACTTCTTGAAGTTTAGAACAAAAAAATTAAGAACTTGAAGAATGTTCTCAATTTGTATTTAATTCAACTTTTAAAATAGCAGAATAAACATTTAAATTTATTCTACATTTTCCAACATAAAGATGCATATATATTAATGTGGCAGGGGAACGTTGCATGATACAAATGGAATGACACGTAGCTCTCAAAAAAGGCAGGGAGACACTAAAATGTTCTATATTTCTGGAGGTAAAAAATTAAACTTGAAATTTCGACCTTTGAGGTTGGTCAGTGATTGGGTTGAAGTCAGGCCTTTATTAGGGACTGTGTCAAACAAAAAATGTTGTCTGAAATTTTTCCATGGCACCCCTTATATCTAGGGTGAGAATTGGTCATCTTCCTGTGTGGTGCAGTATCTGCAAACTCTGCAAACTGTGAAACTTTTGCGATGGCAACCACATCCTGTTCATTTTCCAATTTTGCTCAACCCCTGTGTACTGTCCAACAGAAGTGGCAACATGTCTTCCCATCTCATACCTCTCCTGTGTCTAGGTGAGTCCTGGAAGGGAAGGGAGGAGGGTATTAGAATGGAAAATGCTGTCCTGAAGACCTGGCCTCTCCACATCCCAGGGCTGGAGGTGGAAACCCACAGGAAGCCAAGGTCATCCACCCTCCAAGCCCAGGATGAGCTACCAAGTCTCATATCTATGACAAGGTCCAATTATGGGGAGGGCAGGATTCATTGTGGGGATAAGTCATCTCTGATGTGGTTTTCCCTCCAGGATTCTGCTTGGACCACAGGACCTTCACACACGTGGGTGAGTCCCCTGAAGTCCCAGGATGCAGTGGTGGCTAAACACAAAGGGATCTCATGCGTGGGAAGGGTGGAGCATGGGGTTGAGCTGATGCAGGTGATATTGGAAGGGCTTTGCAGTGATTCTCCTTGGAGCACAGCAATGAGGTCCCCTGGAGACCCTGGACCCTCATTTTGTTCTGGAGACCCTCCATAGACACCCCCTCTGGGCTCAGCCTGTACTTGGTGGAGCCTGTGACATTCAGAACT
>NW_012144522.1:60756-61897 GCF_000956105.1 Propithecus coquereli | reverse complement strand
GCATATACTTGGGGTGTGTTTTATCATCCATTCAGCTCATCTATGTCTTTTATGTGGGGCATTAAGGGCACTCATGTTCAGTGTTAGTACTGATATGTGGAAACCGTTCTGTTCATCATGTTGGATGGCACCTAGTTGTTTTGTTTTCACTCTTGTGTTGTTGTTTTATAAGAGCTGTGAGCTTGAACTTTTATGTGTGTTTTACACTTTTGGGTATCTGTTGTGCCGTTCCGTATATAATGCAGTTCTGAGTATTTCCTGTAAGGGAGGTCTGGCAGTGAGAAATTCTCTTGTTGTTTGCTTGTGTGGAAAAGTCTTTATTTCTCCATCATTTATAAAATTGATTTTGCAGGATACGAAATTCTTGGCTGATAGTTCTGTTTAAGAAGAGCTGATTAGGTCTCCACTGAGAAGTCTGCCATTAGCCTGATGGGTTTTCCTTTGTATTTTAGTTGTTGCTTTCATCTTGCTGCTTGTAGAATTTTATACTTCATTTTGACATTGGCCAGGTTGATGACTATGTGTCTTAGAGATGTCCTATTTTGTATGAATCTTCCTGGTGTTTGATCACCTTCTTGTGTCTGAACATCTGATTCTCTGGAGATAGCAGGAAAGTTTTTCTCAATAATTCCCTTGGATAGGTTTCCATGCTTTTTCCTTTTTCTTCTTCTCCTTCAGGGTCGCCTATAATTTGTATATTGGCTCCCTTCACACAGTCCCGTGTTTCCCTGAGTGATTATCCATTCTTCTTTATTCTCTTTTCTGCATCTTTGAATTACTGGGTTATCTCTACAGCCCTGTCATCAAGCTCTGAGATTCTTTCCTCCCCTTGTTTTAGCCTGTTATGGAATCTTTCTGCTGTATTTTGAAATTCCCTAAATGAGTTTTTCTTTTCTTTAACTCTGTGGCATCCATTCTTATATTGTCTTTCTCTTTAATGAGTTTTTCATTTCGTTAATTGATGTCCTGAAATATGTTTCTGACTTCTTTGTGTTTGTTTTCAACTTTATCTTCAATTCCATTCACCTTATTCACCATCCATATGTTGAATTCCACTTTTGACATTTCAACAATTTTCTTTTGTTGGGGCCCATTGCTATAGATCCATTGTTATCCCCTAGGGGTGTCAAACTGTTTTGGG
>NW_012144522.1:52295-56846 GCF_000956105.1 Propithecus coquereli | reverse complement strand
ACAGATGTTCCGGATCTTTCACCCAGAATCGCTCTCTGTGGTCAGCTCTCAGTGACCCCCTGGAGATCGTGGTCACAGGTAGGAGAAGCCCATCCCAGCCCATGTCCACCTGTGTCAGACGGCCCCTGCCAGAGTCCACACCCAGCGCAGCCAGAGAGTCATTGTAGGATTCCTGATCGGGCCTAATTGGACAGAGAAGCCGTCTGACAATTTAGAGAGAGGATATTTAATGTAAGGAGCTCGATACTCAGGTGAAAGGGGGCGAGGCAGTGAAGAAGGAGGAGAATCTACCTAGGGATTGCAGAGAGCAGAGTGTGGGTACCAGGTATAAGAAGAGAGGGCCCAGGGAGGAGCAGTGTTACCTGAGCTACCTGACCCCAGCACCAGCCTTCCTATGAGGGAAGTTGTTATTTTGTTGTAGAGGAGCCAGAGCCTTGGGGAAGACTTGGCCCCCTGGGAGATGCCTCTAGAGGCTTGGCTGGGGCATGGATGGGGCAATGTTCCCTTCCTCCCCACCTCCTGCCCCAGCCTCCTGATAGTCATCTCCTTTGCTCTAGTGGATGTGCACAATGTCTCCAGAAAGTTAGGGACCACATCCTGCAGGGTCGCCCTGGCCCACCCTATGGAGCTGGGAGGGGATGGGGTGTGGAGTGGGCCTCACAGTCTGAGAGCCTAGAAAGCACAGAGAAGATGCTGGGGCCACTGCCCAGGTGAGAGAGTAAAGCAGGTTGAGGTGAGGCAGGGAGATCCAGGCTACAAAAGACGCGGTCCTGATGATGAAGGATGATGCCCAGAGAAAATGCAAGCTCATAGGCAGGAACAGCAGGCAGGCTTTGGTGATGATGGGGAAACTTCACTACTTGTTCTCAGGGCACGGGCTGAGCAGGGTGACACCTTAATCTCACAGTCTCTTTGCTCCCAGGTGTGTTTAGAAAACCCTCCATCTCAGCACACCCAAGCTCCCTAGTGCATGCGGGAGGCAGTGTGACCCTGCGCTGCCACTCAGAACTGCAGTTCGATAAATTTATCCTTCACAAGAAGGGGACCACACAGCATTCCCAGCTGCGTGCCGAGAGCATCCGTGTTGGGCTCCCCTCCATCCAGGCTGACTTCTCCGTGGGGAATATGACGCCCACCCATGCAGGGACCTACACATGCTACGGTTCTCTCAGTCACTCCCCCTGTGAGTGGTCAGCTCCCAGTGACCCCCTGGATGTTGTGATCACAGGTGAGTGTGGCCAGACCAGCCCCTGGTCTTGTCATGCCCTACAGGCTTCAGGGGGTGACATGGTTGGTGATCACAATGTTAGTACAGTCAGAAAAAAAACAGGCACAAAGATATACAATGAACCTCTGTAGAGAAGGGTGGGGGTGGAATAAGGAAAAGACCAACCACCATAGAATGCATTATAATTACAGGGAAAACAAATTAGACAGTGACAGACACTGTGAAAGACATACTGAGAAACACGCAGGGACCTAGAATTGGGGCTTGTTTCCCACAGCTCAGGCACCGAGGGGCATTTTGGGGTCAGTTTCTCACCCTGAAACCACAGCCCCCTTCCTCCACCAGGAGACACAGTGACACACCAGACGTCCCCCAGCCTGGCCGCTGGAGGATGTGAATGGAGATTGGGACCCTGAGCAGTTGCTCAGCTGTGTGGTGTGACACGTCCTTCTGCCCAAAGAGGGAGAAGCGGTCACTTGCAACCTCCCCAAGAGGTAGACACATCTACTTGCGTCCACACCTTGGGAGGTGTGGATACACTGGCTGGTTCCAGAGGACTCAGCCTGTGATGTTCTTACACATCCTATGGAGATTATTGCACTTTCCAGCACATAAAGTTGGAAACAGTGAGACCCATAGCCTCATAGTTCCAGGTCAGGGGACCTAAGGCCAGCATCATGTTTTCTGAGGATCTCCAAAGAAGATAGTTATTTCCATGTTCCAGGAGGGCCTCACACTTCATATGAGTTTAAAGGACAATAAGACACTAAGATGCAGTCAAAAAATAATGGAAAAATCAATGAAAACCAGAAGAATTACAAAGACACACACACATGTGTCAGGATTGTGGAGACTAAAATGTTGTTGAGAGAAGCACTAGCAGATCTAGAGTTTGGTCTCAAAACAAGAACAAGCAGGGAGAATTTTTTGTTCATGCACTAAGGATAACGTGGCATGGCTTGTGTTATAAAATAAAACTCTTTTTCTCCTAGGACAGTATGAAAAACCTTCTCTCTCCACCCAGGTGGGCCCCATGGTGGGCTTAGGAGAGATTGTGAACTTGTCCTGCAGCTCCAAGAGTCAGTTTGACACATACCATCTGTCCAGAGAGGGGGAGGACCATGACCAATGGCTCAGTGGACGGCAGAGCCACAATGGAACATTCCAGGTCCACGTTCCTCTGGGCCCTGCAACCCCTTCCCATGGAGGGACCTATAGATGCTACGGCTACTTCCATTACTCCCCCCATAAGTGGTCATCCCCAAGTGACCCCCTGCACCTTTCTGTCTCAGGTGAGGATCCCATACCTGCTGCGTACCCTGGGACCTACTGCATCATAGGGCTGTGTCTGAGGGGTGTTCTGATGAGACACAGGGATCTTAGATTCTGGACAAAATGACCCAATGAGAAATGCAGAGAGGAAAAGAGAAGCTATGTGAGAGAGGGACTGTCAATGTAGGATGGTAGAGAAGGCACCTCCAAACCCCCGTCCTCCTCCTGTACAGAGGCCACTTTGTACCAAGGTGTACGAGGAAAGGGCTCAGGACAGTCACAGGAGGAGGTGAGGCCAGATGCAGTTTGGGGAGATCAAAGGTTGCATCCACCCCTCAGCCTTATCCATCTTGCAGAAGCCCCTCCTGACCTCTCCTCCACAGACAGATCTCCCTGCTGAGAAATGTGGGTATTTATCACCCCAAAAGGAGACAATGTCTCCTGATTATTGGTCCTTCCTCACCAGGCATCTCCTAGTCTTCTCTGCACCTTCAGGTCTCAGAGGGAGGGAGTGTCCTCCCCAGAGTTTTTGTGAGGTGGTCTACAAGACCCCAAACCAGTGAGTAGGTGAATGACAGAGTGTGGGGTGGACAGGGGACCAACATTCCCCTAGACTGTAGACAGTGATCCTAGCTCACTGGTGCAAGGAAAGACTCTTCCTCACCCCTTCTCTGTCCTTTTCCAGGAACCCCTAAGAGTAGTTGCCCATCACCCACAGAATCAACCTCTGAATCTGGTGAGTAAAGGAGGCTCTTAGCTTCATGTGTGAATCCATGGGAAGAGAGAAGGCTCATGTATGCATGATGGCTCTGCCACCTCCCAGCCCTCGGACCTCAGACTGGTCAATTCCAGTGTCTGCTTCACAGATTCTCCATGGGCATTTGAGACACCGTGGTCAGCGTGGGGATCAGTGGTGGCATTTAGCCTCTCGCCCTGGGATCAAGGTCTCATCCAAAAAGGAGGAAAGGGCCAGACGGAACCTGACCACTCCTGAGAAGCGATGCTTCTCATCCCTCCATCATGGTCTGTGAAAATGGGAATGTTGGGGTGTTGGAAGGATTTAAGGGAACACTTTAAATGTTTGTGGTCATCTTTTAACTTTCTATGATCTAAATACTCAACAATTTAGAAGCAAAACTATCCTGTGTTCATGATAATTTCATTCTAGTGCCATGTGGAGGGAGGAGAAAAATCATAATGAATAAATTAATGAATTGATTTAAAATTCCTTAGCTTCATATTCATTAAGATAGTCGTGTGACAGAGAAAGCCTTAGAGTATCATTTAGAGTGGGTAGTAGGGAAGGTCCTACAGAGGAGGTGACATTTAAGGTATGATCTCTATGACAAGTGTTGAGAAGATTGATGGAAGCCCTTTCCCAGCAGATGGAACAGTGAGTGCCCTGAACTTAACCTGGCAGTGGCTTGGTGTGTTCACAGCACCAGTGTGGCTACCTGTGGTGGGCAAGATGGAGTTAGACGGGAGCTAGACGGGAGCCAACTCCCATACGGGAAGGATTCTAAGCCACCGTAAAGAGTTACAATAGTATTCTGGCCAAGATGTGAAGCCAATAAGAGATTTTAATCAGAAAG
Source organism: Propithecus coquereli (assembly GCF_000956105.1). NCBI lineage: Eukaryota > Metazoa > Chordata > Mammalia > Primates > Indriidae > Propithecus > Propithecus coquereli. Next base: position 52,754 of record NW_012144522.1, on the reverse strand, counting down.
ATGTCACTATCTGCATCCTATTTCAGAAATAACAATTGGCAGATATGCGAAGAAATTATTTTAGGGAACCGTGAGTGGAAGCTGTGTGTCTGGTGAAGGCTACAGCATCCTTGTGGAGAAAAATCATGGTGACTTAGACATGAAGGTGCCAGAGAAGGAGTTGAATTGGTAGGTTCAGAACACATTCAGAGCTGGACTCATTGAGAGGGAGATTTCAGAACCTAATTCCGGTATTTCTCAGCAGGATGACCTTGGACATACTCATTTCTCTCTAAGCCTCTGTTTCAGTTGATGGAAACTATACTTGACCTATCAGAGAAAGAAACAGCTCAACAAGGATTCTAGTGAGGGAACATGACGTTGTCCCTTGAAAGAGGAAGATTGAAGTCAGAATCTTGGGCATAAGTCATGGCTCTGCTTGTTCTAGTCACTTAATGTCACAAAGCAACAATTTTCCTA
>NW_012144522.1:48963-49275 GCF_000956105.1 Propithecus coquereli | reverse complement strand
CCCCGGTCTGTCCTGCCTGAGCTGTGAGCTTCCTGACGCAGGAGCGGAGTCTGGTCAGTCTCCAGGACTCAAGTCACTCTCCAGGGATCCCACCCGCTGGACGTCTCAGTAAACACATGTCTGGTGAGTGATGAGGGTTCTCAGCCCCTCCAGACAGAGGACTGTGAGGCAAACTTCAGAGGTCTCCGATGTGACCCAGAGTAGTTTCTCTGCCTCTCTGGGCCAAAGGGAGGATTATGGTGCCTCCACGTCTGGACTGTGTGGCCTGAGTGGCAAGCGCTGGTCAGCGGGTGCGAGTGAACAGCAGACATG
>NW_012144522.1:48158-48913 GCF_000956105.1 Propithecus coquereli | reverse complement strand
CCAAACCGGACATTCTCATTGGACTCTCAGGAGTCATCATCTCCATTGGCATTTTGCTCTCTGTTCTTATTGGTTACTGGTGTTCTATCAAAAATTGTAAGTCTGAAACGGGAGAGGACAGTATCACGTAAGCAGAGTGGGGGTTTGTTGGGGGCACAAAGGTGCGTGTTCACTTGCTGTGGGTTGATTGTGCTCTGTTGAGGTTCTTCCTGGAGGACCCCTACCCTTTCCCTTAACCGATCAACCACCCCTTTCCCTCCTCTTCCTCTGCCCCAGCTCTGGGGAGGCCACTGATGTGCAAGAAGGGATGGTCCAGAAGAGAGGCAGTAGGATGGGGGTCACAGGACTAGAGGGACCCTGGCTCAGTAACGGTCAACCCAGAGTTGTTGATGGGGCAGTTTTCTGAATTTAGTGGCGGAGACTGGCTGAGAAACCCCAGGCACACCCTTCCCTCATTCTGGTCTTGTGTCTCCTCTATGATGTGAGGATCTGGAAGAGCCCCCTCAAGAGCCTTGGCTCCCTCTTTTACCCCACAGACCCTGCCATCATGGACACAGAGCCCACAAAAGTCCAAATTATGGAGAGAAAGGTGAGTTCTCAGGCTCAAACTCTAACTACAGTTTCATCCTCTCCATATATCTAAGGACTCTCTCTTCAATCATTAAATATAACTCTCTTCTTCTCACCCATCTCCTCTCAGGACTCTGCAGCAAAAGAAACCCAGGAGATAGTATATGCTCAGTTAAACCAGCAGA
>NW_012144522.1:46550-46956 GCF_000956105.1 Propithecus coquereli | reverse complement strand
CTCCCCACAGCACTGCATGAAGGACGGCCACTCTGCAGAGTCAACTGATACCAGAACGAAACTGCGTGGTCAAGAAATAAATTTAATTTTGTTTCCACAACATAAACAATCCTCTCAAAAATAATAGAGTGACACTTATTTTTTTAAAAAAACTCATTTACAACAAATGATCAGTGGCACCTGATGCAATAGTTCAAGTGTTCTACGTTCCTGCAATTTAACTGTACTCACGTTTGCCTTCAAAATTTAGCTGGTAGAAGGATGGATTAACCAATTTTCCACTCATAACAGTATCATGCCCCTTTATTTTATTTCTTATGAGGAACTATTACTTGACCTGAGAAATGATAACTTTCATAATTATTTGGAATGGGAATTGTTTGCGCTTTGTTCATTCTTCCACGTT
>NW_012144522.1:44316-46500 GCF_000956105.1 Propithecus coquereli | reverse complement strand
AAGGATGGATTAACCAATTTTCCACTCATAACAGTATCAGGCCCCTTTATTTTCTTTCTTATGAGGAACTATTACTTGACCTGAGAAATGATAACTTTCATAACTATTTGGAATGGGAATTGTTTCCACTTTGTTCATTCTTCCACGTTTGTTAATTTTCACATCCTTCTTTATACCTTCCCTTGATTTATTTGCACTCTATTTACTTTATTATTTTATGAATGATTCAAATTCTTGAGAAGCATATAAAAGGTTTACATTTGAGATAACCCAAAAAATCACTAGTCCCCTTTCCAAACTCCCCTGTTCTACTAATTTGTGAATTTAACATTTTTTTAAGATGAGGACATCTGAATAAAGGCAATTCCAGCCAGGCTGGTCTCAATTATGGGGTACCTGGGGGTGTTGGTCCAGGTCAGCTGCACCTTCTTCCTGCAGACTCCTGTGTATCTGGGCATTTTCGTACTTATTGTCCCTTTAGGGAGGGTGTGGTCAGTGTTGGTCCTCCAGGTGGGGGACCCGACTGCCTCAGGGCAGCAGCACCAATCAGCCTTTAACCTGTCACATAAGAGCCATACCTGGGGATTAGAGTTTGCAGGCACCATGTTTGTTTCCCAGGAGAGTGTCAGTGCTCCTCATGGCACAGCCCCTTGGACATCTGACTGGCACATGAGTCTCTGAGTCTGTCCCGGCCCTGGGGTGGGGCTCATGCCACATTTGAGTTACTTTTGAGTCACATCAACCAGACACACTGTTAGAACCAAGTCCAGCTCCCCGAGATGCAACATTCAACGCAGAATCTCAGCTTAGTGGTCCCATATCAATACGTTCAGCCTCACTCAACTTGACGTTCCTTTCACCAGTAACCCACACCAGTAATATTCATTCTCACATGTGATACCAAAATTTCTGTGTGGATAACTTAGAAAACTTAAGTAGTTACATTGGAGTGTAGCACATCTCCTCACAGGTTACCCTTGATGTCTCACCTTAAAACCCAACTGGGACTTGAGTCTCGTTATAGGTCTAGAAGTGAAGAGGGGAAGTAGAGGAGAGTCCTTAGGAGAATCATCTCTGTCTCACATGGAAACTGCATCAGGGAGGCTGGTAATATTTCCTCAGACAATGCAGTGTTAATATCCTCAGCCACGGTGAAGAGGCTGCGTCTCTTGAAAAAGAAGCTAATCAGTATTTGGGGGCTCAATGTCAAGCATCATCAGGGTCTTCCCGCACATCCCCACGCCAACTTTAAGACCCCACTCCTTCCCAACCAACGCCTTCGTGTGTGGGGTAAACATTCTATGAGACTGGGATTAAATTTACATTGTAATTCGGCGACTTGAAGGATGAGGTTCTGGGTTTGATTTGCAGCAATCTGGGCCCAGTGGCTACCGATGACGAGAGTCTCTTTCAGGGCAGACATAGCAGAGTCAGGTCATTTAAGTGGTGCTTCAGCTGAGAGTTTGAATTTCTGAGCTCATTCTTTTTTCCCCCCTACTTTGTCCAGTGACAACCCGCCAATCTCATTATACTCATTAGTTTGACAAAAATTTTCAAAAGTATTAAAAACATGCTCCCCGAGTTCCTTGCCTCTCATACGTGTTTGATCGCAAGGATCCAATACTGATATTTTGCATATCCCTATGGCCACATCATGCCAGGGACTATCAGTGCTCTATTCATGACTGGAAACAGCATCACTAGTGTTTTTACATGTAATCAAATTACAGAGCTAATTCCAGAAACTTCAAAACCAACTCAGCAAACTCATCCTTAAGATTTTGTTTCTCTAGAGTCTTCCCCAGAACCAAAATCGAAATTGATAAGAGTTATCCTGAGAAACAGTAACAACAGGATATGTGCATGTGTATATCTGTCTGTTTAAGAATTGGCTCACATGGTAGCAGGCGTGGTGATCTAAAATCTGAGGGACAGGCCGGTAGCCTGAGACTCAGGGAAGAGTTACAGGTCACAGGCCATCTGCTGACAGAATTGCTTTTTGCTGAGGAGAGATCATCAGATCTTTTTTTTCCTCACAATTCACTTATCATCTTACAATATATATTTATATTTTGCTGTCATCTAATGTCCATATATCTTTTTTTTTATTTCAGCATGTTATGGGGGTACAGATGATTAGGTTACGTATGATGCCCTTACCCTCCCTCCCCCCCAAGTCCGAGC
>NW_012144522.1:40112-40672 GCF_000956105.1 Propithecus coquereli | reverse complement strand
TTTTAAAATTATTGTATGGCTCCTTGTTGTTGTTCCTTACTAAATATTTGCCTCAATGGATGTTTTTAAGAATGACTTTTATTTTTAAAATATGACTTTTAAAATTTTAAAAACATGAATCCAATTGTTGAGTCTAGTAGATACTAATTTGTGTGCTTATATGCCATTTTATAAATATGTTTATTTGGCTAAATGACATCTAGAAGAAATTGGCTTTATTTTTCCAACTTAGTGTCAAAATACTTTAATGTCATGTACTTAATAAACTTCATTTCAAGTCATTTTCGAACAAATTTTTATTCGCACACTAAGTCCTGATATTTTTCATACCTATAATCCTATAAGCTCCCTATTTTAACATTAGTAGATCTGACAAATATTAAATCTCTGTATCTATTTATTTACCTATGTAGCCATTATATAATTCACATTTTCTTCTTGACAGTTCTGTATCCTTGGTTTGCTATTACTAAGTTGTATTTGTAATTTTAAAAACATTTGGTAAAGTTATTCCTCCTATTATAATCAGTTTTATCTCTCAGTCCAGTCTTCTATTTTAC
>NW_012144522.1:36423-38402 GCF_000956105.1 Propithecus coquereli | reverse complement strand
TTGGAAGCTTTCCTGGATGAGGCTGGATGTAAACTTGTCTTCTATTTACACAGAGTGGCCAGAGGGGTTTCCCTCAGCACCACCTGCCTCCTCAGTGGCTTTCAGGCCATTAAGCTTTGTTCCAGCATCTCTAGGTGGATGGAAGTCAGAATTAGATCCCCAAAGTGCATCGTTTTCTGCTGTTTCCTCTGCTGGGTCTTGCATCTTGTGGTAAATATCCCAGTTGCAAGCTATGTAACTGGCCCAATAAACAGCAAAAACATGAGTATGGAAAAAGTGTACAGATACTGTTCCTCGCACCTTTCAGGCATATTATTCTCAGTAACTGCAGTCATTTACCTGTTCACAGATGGCATGTGTTTGGCCCTCATGCTCTGCACTAGTGTTTCCATGGTCCTCGTCCTGCACAGGCACAAGCAGAGAGTCCAACACATCCGCAGCAGCAGCCTCTCCCCCAGAACTTCCCATGAAACCAGAGCCACACACACTATCCTCATCCTGGTGAGCATGTTTGTCTCCTTTCATGCTCTAGCTAATATTTTGTCATATTGGATAACCCAGATGGACAACCCAAGCCAGGGGCTGAGGAGCATCTCTATCCTGCTGGCTTCAGGTTTCCCGACATTCAGCCCCTTTGTGTTCATTGTCAGTGATGCCCGAGTGTCGCAGTTCTTTGCCTGCCGGACAAGGAAGACAATGGTCTCTGGGCTGTAATTTCTCTCCAGAATGTTGTATCATTTATTTAACCACAGCCCTCCCATATTCACATGCTCATATATGCCAGTGATGGTGCAAGATCTTTGAGATTCAGTACTGAATAAAACTGATCATAACCATGGCCTCATATTGCTTTTTGAACTATCAAAATAATTAGTGTAAATAATTACCCAAATGAATGGTGGTTCCTCCAAAAATTAAACATAGAATTACCATACGGTCTGGTAATTTCACTTCTGGGTATATATCCCAGAGAAATCAAAGCAGGGACTTGAACAGATATTCATAGAACATTACTCATGACAGCATTATTCACAATTACCAAAAGGTATAAACAACCCATATTCCCAGGGATGGATGAATGGATATACAAATGGCGGCACAGCCATATGATGGAGTACTACTGAGTCTTTATATGGAATCAAATTATGATTGACACATGCAACACGTGGATGAAACTTGAAGTCATCCTAAGTAATAGAAACCAGTCATGAAATGATAAATACCACGTGATTCTATCCATATGAGATATCTAGAATGGTCAAACTCATAGAAACAACAAGTAGAATATTGGTCACCAGGGATTGGGGGGAGGAAAATGGGGAGTTGGTGTTTAATGGGTGCAGAGTTTCAACTGGGGAAGATTAGACAGTTTTGTCTGTGGACAGTAGTGATGACTGCACACCAATGTGTACACACTTCACACTACTGCGCCAGGCACTTCAAAACAGACCTACAGTCACCGGGCTGTTTCCAGAGATCCAGCTTCAGCCACCCCGCTCACGTCCTGAACAGTCTTGCAGTCTCACAGCTGGTCCCAGATGTCCCCTGTGAATCCCCAAGTACCACAGAGACTCTGTTGTAATTATCTGCTCAGCTGACCCTAAAGAGCTTTCTAGAGTTTGGCTGCTGACTTTGAGAATAAGCTCTATGTATGGAACCAAGAGTTGAGCCCTGTTCTCTGGGTCATGCTTTACTTTGTACATCAGTAAATAGTTTTAAAGCTCGAACATCTCTCAGCCCTATGGTGGGTGTTGGGGTGTAAATGGCATTTGGACTTCACATTTTCAAAGTTAGGTGGCGGAGATAAGAGGTACAAAGGAGGTATTGGTATTTTCTTTTTTTAAGAAAAGTATTTAATTGACAATCATTGAATATATTGAAGGCATACCACATGATGATTTGCTATATATTTACAGTACATTGTGCAATGATTGCCACAGTAAAATTCATTACCACACCTATCACCACCCACACTGTAA
>NW_012144522.1:34460-36373 GCF_000956105.1 Propithecus coquereli | reverse complement strand
CTTCCGGTCATCTCTGCTCTACTTTCTCTGTCAAAGCCCCACCTGAAACACTCTCTCTGAACGAATATGCCAAGCGACACACTCTTCACTCTCCTGCTTGTAAGAGGGTTAATAGCACGCTTAGCTCTCAACTCCTGTTTACACACCTACTGCCTAATGGCAACTTCTACTTAGGACGTTGAGAAGTTTTTGAAGTGGTAGCATGTCGCGCTCTCCCTGGCAGTGGCAGTGTGTGTCGTAATGTCTTCTGTGAGGAGTGCAAAGTTATGCACCTCCGTCTCCTTTCTTAGGTTTCTGGGGAACAGGATGCACTGATTGCAACAATGATTTTATGTCTCTAGAAAATTCCTGGCAGCAGTTTGAGGAAGGTAAACAATACCTTCCATTTAGAGCAAAATAAATCTTTTTTTCTTCTTTTTTCTACAAAGAAGTGACCAAGAGCTTTCAAGGCTTACAGAGCAGGAATAATCGGCAACTTTAAATGTGTTAAATTCTAAGTGTAACTCTGACACTCCACCAGATTTAATAGTGCCTCTATAGTTCCAAAACCTTTGCACCTGCTCCAGATCCATTGCGATCCAGAGCTCGAGCTTTCTAAAGCCGTCACTCGACTCAGCCCTGACGCAGTGGAAACGTGGTCTGCTCTGATGGCTGAGGTCACAGCCACAGGAGCACTGGGGGGGGGAGGATTTTCCTGTCACTATCGCAGTAAGTTGAGCATCATTTACTTTCTAATTGTGTCTCCGTAATCATCACTTACATGAAAGACAGGAGAAACTATTTTTATGATAATTCCAGTTCTCAAAGAGAACATGGACTTATACTCACATCTTTTAAAGGATTTGCAGACCTTTTCTATTCTCCATTATTTACTACAATTTTGTTAATCTCACTCCTGTACTATTGACTTAGTTTGGTATAATTTAAAATCATTTGTATGATCCTCTAGGATTTCATGGACCACTTCCTTCTTTCTTATTTGAAATTTTTGATCAATCTGTATTAATCTACTAAATATTTTCTTATCGTTGTCCTCAAACATTTTCTTTCTACGAAATTTTTGAACAGGTTTATGTGCACAGACTGCAAGAAATGGGTGTTCTTTTCTCACTTTGCCCCTTTTTTATCCATCCTCTATACCTGAGGTCAAACAGTGCTTGGGCCAATATTGATTACGGTGTCTTCTTCCAGAAATGGTTTTGATTTTGTAAATCATCCATTTCTTGTAACTAATTTTACTTTACCAACATTCTAATATTTCTGAAATTTTAATGTCAGTTAAATAACATTGTAATTTAATAACATGTTAATTATTAAATAGGAAAAATACTATTATACAAATATAGACAGTTTTTGTTTTTATGAATCCCAATTTAAATTCTATAAAAAAATCTACATTTTAAGGTATTATAAAATTTTTCATCAAATTAAGTGTCACTACAAAAACTACATCTTGTTACTTGACAGCATCATAGAAATGTAGGCTCTATTCTCATCTTACCTTAAATAATGGCAAATGTAGAAACTATAATTAATTGAATTTTATTTTTGACTAGACATGAAAATGCAAAGCTCAATTAAGAAGAATCATTATGCAAAGCGAAGCTACGACCCTAAATTAAACACTTGGCAAAGAAATGTATATTTAAGGGAAAAATATATGTCTTTTAAAATTTAACTTCTATTTGCCTGATAATATCTGAGAAAAATCTATTTTGTATATGTAGGGTTTTTTCCTAAGAAATGCTTGCTTACATGATTTTCCTGCTGAAAAAATATTCTCTTCTATTTGACTGTGTAGAATGGGCACTTAAAATCTAATGGTGATATAGCACCTCTTGTATACTCCTGGATAGAGCTGGAACGCATTCTACTAAGTGAGGTATCCCAAGAATGGAAAGACAAGCACCACA
>NW_012144522.1:21478-22565 GCF_000956105.1 Propithecus coquereli | reverse complement strand
AGAATATTGGTCACCAGGGATTGGGGGGAGGAAAATGGGGAGTTGGTGTTTAATGGGTGCAGAGTTTCAACTGGGGAAGATTAGACAGTTTTGTCCGTGGACAGTAGTGATGACTGCACACCTTGATTCTTTCGTTCTCCATTCCAGCCTGCATTTTCTGCAAAGTTTCAAAATTGGAAAATAATAAAGTAAAACCCCAAAGTTGTCAAGAAGGACAACCGGTCTTACTTTTACCTTCCTTCTCTCACTTCTTCTACCTCAAGTCCCTTGTCTGACATTTCCTTTCCACCTGATTTCTCCAGCATCTCAAATATGTTTTCCTCTGCTTCTTTCTTCTGACTCTCTCTCTGTGAGTCTCTCTGTCCATATCTTGCTCTTTCCCTTTCTCTCTGGCTCTGTCTCTATCTCTCTGTCTCTTTCTGTCTCTGTTTCTCACTCATTTTCTTTCTCTCTCATTAGTTGATCACAACTAATACCTACTATGACCTTTTATCGATTTCGACATTGCACAAGTGTTTTTCTGAGATCATTTGAAATCCCCATGCAAACACTGTCGCTGCACTTACGGATGAAATGATGATTACTTCCCCGCAAGGAGATGACCTCACGGTGTCCCCAACCTTTATCTCAGGGATAAGATGCTCTCTTTTGCACAGGTGCTCAGACAATTTCCATGACAGTTACTGCCCCAGCAGGAAATGGCATTTGGTAAGTGGACTTTTTTAAAAAATAGATAGAGTGCCACATTCTTAGAGAAATAAAATGTTTGTCATAAAAAATATGGTGTGCACATGCTGTTCTCTTTTTCCCACTAGAGTTAAAACTGAGCGTTAAAATAAAAAAGAACTTACAGCAGGGAAATTTTCTGAGAGTCTCTGAGACGTAGAATCATTCCAACCCTTCCGCCCCATGGCTGCCTGACATCCCTTGTTTGATTTCTCTCTCGTATAGATGTCTGAATCACTCTCTCTAAATGAATATTCCAATCCTCATGGTCTTCACTCTCCTGTTTGTAAGAGAGTTCAGAGCTTGTTTAGCTGTTGGCTCTCTCTTTTATACCTGTTGTCTAATGGCAACTGCTACTTAG
>NW_012144522.1:18969-21428 GCF_000956105.1 Propithecus coquereli | reverse complement strand
AAATAAAATAAAATACATTGTTTATGTGCCCATATGTTGTTGGTCAAATGATTTAAAATATTGAATGATGCTATGAAGAATAGAGGTTCATTTTCTTAATTTTTTTCAAGTCTTATTTTATATCCATCATTTTATTACAATATTCCTTCCACATTTATTTAATGGCATAGTTGATTTGTACACAAATTTCCTAAGCAATTTTTACCACAATTTCAAATATAACACTGTCTCTAGAAACAAAAATCTGTAAATAATTGTTTGACCTAGCATTCATGTGCCTTCAAAACTCATAAATATTAATCAAATTCATGTAATTCTATTTAGCATTTTATTTAGCAAGTTGCAACTGGATCATTTCCAAAGGTTAAAGGTGATTTTGTGGTTACCAGGATAGACATCCGTGCTTGTACTTCTCTGTGGCTTCTTGGTTGTATTTACTAGAGATATATCGAATTTGAAAAACAACGGGTTCCAGCACCGTGGTCTTCTTTTCAAAAATTCTCCTGTGCTGCCAATTATGACCACTGTAATGGTGAAAAGGGTGCTCTTTGACATAGAAAAATAATGCAAAAATAGTACGAGAGATAATGAATCCTTAATATACCTCAGTTTTGTCCATTTGTGATTTCAGCAGTGAGAGTCGATATGTCTCACCCAAACAATAGACACATTTTATTTGTCTGCTTGGTGTATTTTTTGAAATATATATATTTAAGGTGTTCTATTTGGTTAAATATATATGTACATAAATATACAGACACATAGTAAAATAATCATGACGTTCTGAGTGTTTCTTTTACTCATTTCCCCATAACTTCATGTCCTGCAGGGTCAGCCGTCAAGAGAGCTCCCTCGCCACGTCCTCAGCTGCCCGGTGCTCGGCTGTGGGATGCACAGGGAGGCGTTCAGTTTCCCTTAGACTGAGATTGCAGAAGTTTCAGTTACTGGGGTGTTACAAGTAAAAATTCTGCAAGAAATGGCTTTGTACATACACAAGACCTGTTCTTAATGTTTGTGTTCACTCGGAATAATGGGTTTTATGAGAAAAGGCAATCTCTGGATGCAATGAGGATAACCTGATTGTCTTTTTCAGTCTCTACTTTTCTCTCATTCAAATGAAATCAAACTCCAACATCTCCGCCCAATGGACGGATTGGTGTCTGTTAACTTAAACTGGGGCATTATCTTTGTCATTCAGACTAGCGCTGGAATCCTTGGAAATTCTTCACTCCTTTACTTTTATAACTTTACTATTATCACCGCACAGATATGGAAACCCAGAGACTTGATCCTCAACCAGCTGGTCTTAGCTAACAACCTCGTTCTTTGCTATAAAGGGATCCCTCAGACAATGGCAGCTTTGGGGTTGGAAGCTTTCCTGGATGAGGCTGGATGTAAACTTGTCTTCTATTTACACAGAGTGGCCAGAGGGGTTTCCCTCAGCACCACCTGCCTCCTCAGTGGCTTTCAGGCCATTAAGCTTTGTTCCAGCATCTCTAGGTGGATGGAAGTCAGAATTAGATCCCCAAAGTGCATCGTTTTCTGCTGTTTCCTCTGCTGGGTCTTGCATCTTGTGGTAAATATCCCAGTTGCAAGCTATGTAACTGGCCCAATAAACAGCAAAAACATGAGTATGGAAAAAGTGTACAGATACTGTTCCTCGCACCTTTCAGGCATATTATTCTCAGTAACTGCAGTCATTTACCTGTTCACAGATGGCATGTGTTTGGCCCTCATGCTCTGCACTAGTGTTTCCATGGTCCTCGTCCTGCACAGGCACAAGCAGAGAGTCCAACACATCCGCAGCAGCAGCCTCTCCCCCAGAACTTCCCATGAAACCAGAGCCACACACACTATCCTCATCCTGGTGAGCATGTTTGTCTCCTTTCATGCTCTAGCTAATATTTTGTCATATTGGATAACCCAGATGGACAACCCAAGCCAGGGGCTGAGGAGCATCTCTATCCTGCTGGCTTCAGGTTTCCCGACATTCAGCCCCTTTGTGTTCATTGTCAGTGATGCCCGAGTGTCGCAGTTCTTTGCCTGCCGGACAAGGAAGACAATGGTCTCTGGGCTGTAATTTCTCTCCAGAATGTTGTATCATTTATTTAACCACAGCCCTCCCATATTCACATGCTCATATATGCCAGTGATGGTGCAAGATCTTTGAGATTCAGTACTGAATAAAACTGATCATAACCATGGCCTCATATTGCTTTTTGAACTATCAAAATAATTAGTGTAAATAATTACCCAAATGAATGGTGGTTCCTCCAAAAATTAAACATAGAATTACCATACGGTCTGGTAATTTCACTTCTGGGTATATATCCCAGAGAAATCAAAGCAGGGACTTGAACAGATATTCATAGAACATTACTCATGACAGCATTATTCACAATTACCAAAAGGTATAAACAACCCATATTCCCAGGGATGGATGAATGGATATACAAATG
>NW_012144522.1:6175-7075 GCF_000956105.1 Propithecus coquereli | reverse complement strand
GTATAGTCATTTACAAAACATCTAAATTTTATGTTTAAAAAGTTTTCTGTCAAATTAAATGTGAGTAGGAAAACTTTACTTTTTATGTCATATCATAACACAAATGGAGAAGAAGGATTCTACTCTCATTCTACTTTTAAAAATATCAAACTGAGAAACCATAATTAATTTTTTTTATTTTTGTCTGAACATAAAAATGCAAAGTTACAATAAGAATTATTATGTAAAGCGAAGCTATGACTCTAAATAAATATGTGACAAAGAAATATATTTTCAAATAAAAATATCTTCTTAAAAAATTTTGCAGTTTCATGATAATTCCTAAGAAAAAACATATATTTTTGGAATTTTGTTGTACTGATATACTTGTCTATATGATTTTCCTGTTTAGCAGACATATGCTTTTGCAGTTTACCCTTTAGAATTGAGCACCTAAAATTGAAAGACAGCCTCTCTTTTCCTATTTTGGAAAATAGGAAATAAAATATTTTCTAATATTCTGAGTTTCATTTATTTTTTTTAAATATTTTTTTATTTCAGCATATGATGGGGATAAAAATGTTTAGGTTATGTATGTTGCCTTTGCTCCACTTTGTAAGAGAGTTCAGAGCTTGTTTAGCTGTTGGCTCTCTCTTTTATACCTGTTGTCTAATGGCAACTGCTACTTAGGACATTTTTAAAAATCTGTGATGGGTCAATGTTGTGCTTTGGTTGGCGATGGCAGCATGTCTCTGAAAACTCTCTGTGATAAGTGCAAAATTGTGCACCTCTGTCTCATTCATTATGGACTCTGGGAAGCAGAATGCCCTTTATTGCAACAACGATTCCACGTCCATAGAAAATTTCTGAGATCAGTGTGAAGTAGGTAAACTGTATCTACCATTTAGAGAAAGAGATGTA
>NW_012144522.1:4856-5260 GCF_000956105.1 Propithecus coquereli | reverse complement strand
CTTTGACTATTCAGGCTCTTTTGGGGTTCCATATATTAACAAATTTCAGGATTGTTTTTTCTAATTTTGTAAAAAATGACATTGGTATTTTGATGGGGACTCCATTGAATCTGTAGATTGCTTTGTGCAGTATAATCATTTACAAAACATCTAAATTTTATGTTTAAAAAGTTTTCTGTCAAATTAAATGTGAGTAGGAAAACTTTGCTTTTTATGTCATATCATAACACAAATGTAGAAGAAGGATTCTACTCTCATTCTACTTTAAAAAATACCAAACTGAGAAACCATAATTAGTTTTTTTCATTTTTGTCTGAACATAAAAATGCAAAGTTACAATAAGAATTATTATGTAAAGTGAAGCTATGACTCTAAATAAATATGTGACAAAGAAATATATTTTC
>NW_012144522.1:0-1378 GCF_000956105.1 Propithecus coquereli | reverse complement strand
AGAGATATATTGAATTTTTAAAATGGTGGATTCCAGCCTTGTGGCCTTATTTCTGAACAATTTCTACACTCTGCTCATTATAGCCACTGTAATAATAACAAGGGTGCTCTTTTTTATTTCACAATATTAAGGGGGTGCAAATGTTTTAGGTTACATGGATCACTCTTGTAATGCTTGAGTCTTGGCTGTAGCTGGGCCTGTCACCCAAGTAGTGTTGATAGTACCCATTAGGTAGGTTTGCTCCCCTCCCCTCTTTCTCCCTCCCCCCAGTTGATTTCCTCTAAACTTTACTTCCCTCTGTGCACATGTGTGCACATTGGCTAGTTTCAATTTGACAGTGAGTACATGTGGTGTTTGTTTCCTCGTTCTTTCAAAGGCACAGTTTGGCTTGTCATTATCTTTAAAACGTTTTTAAGAGCAATGTTTTGTGAAACCTTGGAGAACTCAACAATTCATGTTATTTTTTAATATGAGTTCTGTCGTGGAACTAATCCTATGCAGACAGCTCCAAATATCAATGAAGTGTTTGGGAAGGATGTGGCTAACGAACACATACTACACTGACGGTTTGAGAAGTTGCTTCCTGGTGATTTTAATCCTGAAAATGAGCCATGTGGGTGGCCAGAGACCAAGGTGGATAATGATGAGGTGAAAGCTGTAGTGGAAAGGAACCCATCTCAACCTATGTGTGAATTAGCAGCAAGGTTTGACATTACTATTCCAAAACCATTGGACCATTTGAAACAAATTGTCAAGGTAAAGAAGCTGGAAAGATGTGTTCTGCATGAATTCAATGAATGTCAGAAGAGAAATCATCTCGAAGCTTGTCTTTCTCTGATTTCATGATGTAACAGTGAACTATTTCTACACTGTATTGTTATACGTGATGAAAAATGGATTCTTTTGACAATCTCAAGTGTTCAGCACAATGCTTGGATAAAGAAGAAGTGCTGAAACACAGTCCAAAACCGAATATTCATAAGTTTGGTGGTCCAGTGCTGTGTTATCCACTACAGCTTTATGAAACCTGGTCAATCGATTACAGCAGATGTCTACTGCAACTAATTGGATGAAATGATGAGGAGGCTTTTGATGAAGCAGCCAAGATTGGTCAACAGAGACAGGTCAATTCTTTTGCAAGACAATGTTTGACCGTACCTTACACAAACAATGCTGTTCAAACTACAGAGGCTGGACTTGGAAACTCTCTGTCATCCAGTGTATTCAGCAGATCTTGCACCAGCTGCCTAATACTTCATCCAGGCTTTGGACCACTTCCTGCAAATAAAAATATACAATTCTCAACAAGCTGTGGAAAATGCCTTTCTTGATTTCCTCACCACTTGCTCTCCAGGTTTCTTCACTCCTGGCATGTACA
>NW_012144521.1:0-1062 GCF_000956105.1 Propithecus coquereli | reverse complement strand
ATATGCAGAAGAATGAAATCAGACTCCTATCTCTTACTAAAAAAATCAACTCAAAATAGATTAAAGACATAAATATAAAACTCACAACTATAAAACTACTAGAAGAAAACAGGGGATAGGATTCAGGACATTGATCTGGGCAAAACTTTTATGGAGAAAACCTCAAAAGCACAGACAACAAAAGCAAAAATCGACAAATGGGATTATATCAAACTAAAACGCTTCTGCACAGCAAAGAAAGCAATCAACACAGTGAAGAGACAGCCTACAGAATGGGAGAAAATATTTTCAAACTGTTCATCCTACAAGGAACCAATATCCAGAATATACAAGAAAGTTAACAGCAAAACCAAACAAAACAAAATCCAAATAAAAAATGGGAAAATAAGCTGAATAGACATCTCTCAAAAGAAAGCATACAAATGCCCAATGGATATATGAAAAAAATGCTCACCATTACTAGCCATTAGGGAAATGCATATCAAAACCACAATAAGATGTCTTCTCACCCCAGTTAGAATGGCTATTATCAAAAAGACAGAAAAAATTACAAATGCTGACAAGGATGAAGAGCAAAAGGAATACTGTTGGTGGAAGTGTAAATTAGGATAGCCATTATGGAAAACAGTATGGAGTTTCCTCATAAAACTAAAATTGGAACTACTATACGATCCAGGAATCCCACTGTACATATACAAAGGAAAGGAAATCAGTATGTCAAAGAGGTATCTATACTCCCTTCTTTATTGTAGTACTATTCACAATAGCTAATATATATGATCAACCTGAGTGTTCATCAACAGATGAATCAATAAAGAAAGTGTAGTATATCAACAAAATGAAATGCTATTCAGTCATAAAAAGACTAAAATCCTGTCATTAATAGCAATATAGATGATCTTGGAGGATATTATGTTATGTTAAATAAGCCACACACAGGCAGATAAATACTACATGTTCTCACTCATATTTGGAAGCTAAAAAAGTTGATTTTATGGAAGTAGAGAATAGAGTAATGGTTACTGGAGGATGGTAAGGGTAGGAAAGAGGGAGGAATAGCCA
>NW_012144520.1:0-7165 GCF_000956105.1 Propithecus coquereli | reverse complement strand
CCGGGCAACACAGTGAGACTCTGTCTCAAAAAACAAAAAAAAGAAAGAAAAGGAAAGAATATTTGATTTGAGACGCGGAAGAGCCAGCCAGTGAAGATCAGGAGAGAAGAGCACCCAGACAATGAACAGCTCGTGCTGCTGCTGGGCGGGGATGATGCAAAGGCTGCTCTTCCGTGGGGCTGGAGGAAGAGGAGTGGTGCATTGGGGTGGGGCTGGGGCAGACAGAGGCTAGATCAGGAGAAGCCCAGGTGCTAGGACAGTATGTAGGTGCCATGCTAATGGAGATGGTAACCACGGAGAATTTTAAGCAGGGGCTTTAGGAGACCCACTAGCCCTCAGTTTCTTTATTTGTAAAAGGGAGATTTTCCTTCCTTACCAGGCTCCTTTACAGACTGGGGGTGAGGATCGCATGCAATATGGCATATGCAAATGTTTTCAAAACGAGAGTGTGTCTGCCCAAGGCTGAGAGAAGACTTTCAGTATGTCCCTGCGTACTGAAGCCAAAGTTGGGCCAACGTTGAGGAGCACCGTCCTCTTGCATTAAATGCAAACCTACTGCAAAGAGTCATCTACGTTGGCTTCCTGGGGTCTGCCTGGGTTTGCACCTTCACGCGCCTTAGCTTTTCCAACTGCACCGAGGAGGGCGCTGCCCGGCTGTGCTGAGAGCCCTTCTCTGAGCAACGCCTCTGACCCTGACGACGGCCTCTCCCTCCAACGAGTCCCTCTGCTGCCGATCCCTAGAGATCCAAAACTTGGTTTGCGCCCGTCACCAGATCAAGACAAAGCCAGCGAGAGTGGCTCTCGCTTTCCACTCCCCACGTCTTCAGCCTTTAGAGAGCTGCGATCTGGCCTCAATGGGACGGAAGTATCAGAAAGGACATATTTGGGGGCAAAGGAATAAATTTAACAGAGATGTTATTGGCACACATAATTAAAAGTCTGTGGGAAGTTCTACATCAAGGCATAATTGGATCCAGAAAAGAAAATCAGTGTTATCAAGAATGTTTTCCTCTTCCCCACGTCTCCTTTTTCTGTTGCATTTGGCTCCATTTTCAGACGTCCCTTCCCCTGCAGTAGCAGCATGGCCACCAGCGGTTTCAGCAACTCGAAGGGAAAGGCAGCTCCCCCGTTCCCTGTAACTCCTGACGATCTCGTATTTGACTTGGGTCTCTTGCCAGTACATTTGTGATCAATTGGCAAGATTTTCCATAAAGGGACTGGAAGGTCCCTAGTCCAGTTTATGGACCTTTAGTCCATCTAGCGTTCCTTGACACTTTGTTGGTGGGCCTTGTGCCTCATCCCTGTCCCATCTCAATGCATAGAAGGATATTTCAAGAGTCCATTGCTGACATAAGGACCTGGGGAGAGTGATGAGGGTTGTGGGATATATGTAACACAGAGTCGGCTCCAACCCAAGAGATACTGCAGAAGCAGCACTCGATGAGCCAGTGTAATTTGTGCCAAGTAGTTTGATTTTGCCCCTAGTCAAGAACGAAGAGGGCACAGGGAAGAGGCTTTCATCGTATCACCCTCTTTGCTTTTTCTGAGAATTCTCAATGCCCAGAACCATGATATCAGCTCAAGGAAGTGGAATCTCAAAGGACTTTGAGCAAACCCATCCTGTGTATGGAACAGGTTCAGATGGAAACCGCATAGAGTTGCATTGTTTTCCATTTGTTAATCTATTTTAATTTTATAAATCAAATGTGTAATGTATATAAAAATAAAGTTTATGTATATATAAATGAAAACCCTACAAATAAATTCATAGTGCCCTTTAAAATCCCTTCTTTCCAATCCTGCTCTCCTCTCACCTCCCAGAGAGCAGTCCCTGTTAACCAGTTTGGGATGTAAACTTCCAAGTCTTCTTCTGTGATTTGCGTATAGAGAAATTATGTTCTGCAAAATAAATAGTATTTTTTGTGAGCCACTGATTTAACATACAGTGTTAAGCTGTATATATTGCTCTGAAATTTGCTTTTTTTCCCCACTCAGCCACGTGTCTTAAAGAAGACCCCATGATGACAAATGCAGGTTCACTTCATTCCATTTAACAGCAGGTATTATGATTTATTTAACCGTTCTCCTGTTGACGGACACTTGTTATTCATTTTTTGTCTAGTGCAAGTTATGCTGCAATGAACATCTTGTGTATGCTTTTGTGCACACATATTTCTGTAGGATAGATATTGAGAAGTGAATTCTGGAATATAGGGTGAGCCCACTTTTCATTTTCATAGATCTCTTCAAATTAATCACCCTTTAACATGACTGTACCAGTTGCCACTCCTGCCAGTGTATCAGTTCTTAAAATAATTTATTTCTCTATATCTTGGCCTGTGTGGATTTTCAGACTGTTTTCCTTATTTTTTCTTTTGTTCAGTTGCTTCCAGTCTCGGTGTCCATGTTGATAGCGCTGAAAGTAGACGTTGGCTTTGCTGAGCAAACAAAGGTAATTATTAGAGAAGTAGCTGGCAGCTTGGCTTCCATTGCACAGAGCTTCAGGAGAAGGCTGTGCCTACTGTCTGTTTTCTGATGTAATGAAGTCAAAGCCAAGCAGCCATTGACTGGGGCTTG
The DNA here is from genome assembly GCF_000956105.1 of Propithecus coquereli. Taxonomy (NCBI): domain Eukaryota; kingdom Metazoa; phylum Chordata; class Mammalia; order Primates; family Indriidae; genus Propithecus; species Propithecus coquereli. Next base: position 4,588 of record NW_012144520.1, on the reverse strand, counting down.
GAGATATCTTTGTCTTAAAGATATGTGATGTAAAATAAATTTCTGCCTATGCATTAGGTGGACATTCATCCCATGCATAGCTTCCATGTATTTATTTTTCTATTCTATCCTAGCTTTAAAAGACTCAAAAAATATCAATTTTCTAAAAAATTAAAAGAGACTCAAACCATGCTGCAGTTAGCATGGAGGGAATAGATGTATAGATATTGATTTTCACAACCAGCCATAGCTTGGGTCAGTTTTGCGGGTATTTCTTTCCCACACAAACACTCAGAGGCTCCTCCATTTTCGGCTGTAAAGAAACCACTAATAATCTGGCTCAACGAGCAGGCACACGGAAGAACTGATCTAAGAGAATCTTACTTCTGATTTCTGGTACACATTTTCCTGTTAACTTTTAACATCTGTAGCCCGCAGGCATGCTTCACACAAATCTCCAGCATTCTAAGGAACCAACGATCAGTCAGAGAAACGTGTAAAGATTTGAGAACACGCGCAATTTTCACTTTATATGTTGTCGGTGAGTAGCTATTCCGAAGGTACTTTTCTCACCACTTGACTGTAAAAACATCTTTAATGCGGTGGCACTCTGACAAAGTTACACATTTAATGAACACACTACCCTAAGGAATATTTCTTCAAATTTGATAACTGCTTCACTGGCATTCAAAGACATGCTAACTAGAGATTGGGAGTTGGAAATAGTTGAGTAGTTTATCTAATTACAGATAGAAAATTCTCCAACAGTCTGTTCTACCTGAGTTCAACATGTATTTCAGTCTAGGCATGGGCCAGGTATAGCCTTGATCTGCAGCGAAAACATCTGGTAACCAAGCAATCAACGTGAACAAGCACCCATGGAGGATGTTCACACGATTCTGCTTGTTCTTTTTTCTGACCTTCTACCTAAACCACTGCACGACTTCCTCATTTGGACAGATCATTCTTTTGCATGTTATTGCTGTAAATCTTGTCTCTGAGTTAGATTTCTTAAGGGGAAAGATTTTTTCTTTACCTTCTTTAATGACCCCCATGGTCCTTATTGCAGGGTTTAGAATTTAATAAACACTGAACAAATGTTGGCTAGAACGTAGGACACTTCAGAAACTCTCATTTACCAATCAAAATAGATATACTAGCTAGAAAATATATTCCTATCAATTCATTAAGCAACGTTTCAAAAGGATCTGAGAATATTTTTTAGAACTAATTTTGAGTTTTTTCATATGCTTGAAAGTAGCACCATGAATTATCCTAAAAGTTACGAAGTGATGAAAGTGATTTAAAGTTAAGATGATAATTGAAGTTCACATTGCAGACTATAGCAACAATAGTTGTATCGGTTAGGATAATTAGCAATTTCCTTCTACCTGATAATAGAAATAATGAAGGAGGGTGACTGCTGGGTTGACTAATTCGGAGACTGAAAAATGTCATCAAGTCTGAATTTTTTTCCTTTTCAGCTCTGCTGTCCTTGGTGTGTTGGCTTTGTCTTTAGGTTGACTCCCTCATGGTCACAAAATAGCTGCTTGTATACCTCACATCTAATTTCATCAACATTCTATGTAGAAAATAAGACCGCTTCTTCTTATACTTCTTCTTAAGAGAGAAAAACCTTTCCAAAATTTCTCCTCCTATTTCATTGGCTAGAATAGGTCACACAATCAAATTTAAATCCATTGCTGCCCCTGCCCACATGTGAAGTTGGAACTAGATTCCTCCAGAGAACCTGACCCTGAAGAGAAGGGTGAGTATATCGCTGGGGCTCTGTTATAAAGCAGGAAGAACATTAAGAAGGCAACGGGTTATTATCTGCTACGGTATGTGCAATTAAAATGCAAAAATGGAAAAGACATAACTATTCTCCCAAACAAGATCCTCATGTTCATAAACTAGAAACAGAACAGAAGCACGGAGACACGAGTAGGGCTGCCTGCGCTGGTCTGCAAGGTATTAATTTCGACTTCTGTGAAGTTTCTCATGTGAAGTTGAGAACCAAATTTGTTTTACTCTTTGAAATTAGGAATTCGGATAGGGTGCTCCTTCTTGTAAAAGGAGGCCGAAAAAGAAATGTAATGTCTGCTCCTGGGGCTGTGGTTTTCAAAACCTAATTACCTAGAAATGGAGACGGAAGCACATTCGGTCTCCCGGGCCATGACCTGCTGAATCCATGAATGGGTCTGTAAAATCCCAACATCCTTTGGCTAAGAACCCCAGCTCATAGTGGAGTGTGGTGCCCCAACAGATACCAGCTTGCAGACTGTTTATTAATGATACATGCCTATCTAAATACAAAAATTAAGAGTACGCATTTATAGCTTTTATAACGATGTATATGGCCAAGATATACAAACAGGTGTATATTTTTCTTAGTAGAAAAAATATACATTTTTCTCAGTAGTTTATTTGTATTAAATTTTACAAAAGCATCAGTCCTCCCAGGACAGGGAAACAAATTGCTCTATTAACACAGATTATTTGCACAGCATTGCCCTGAACCACCAGTGTCATACCTGGGCTGAAGCCTTGAGTGTTCTGGCGACCTAGATAGAGATAAATACAAAATCTCTAACAGGGAGAGAGACTGACAGACAGAGGTAAACACAAAAATTAAAATAAGAGTTTGCCACTCAAAAGGAGCCAGCAGACTAAAATCCCAAACACGTATGGAAAATTAGTAGCCAACAAAATCAATTGGGAAGTGGAATTTATTCAAGGTGAAATTTAAAAAAGTAACAATGCCTGAAAATGACTTTAAAATAAGTATACTTAGAATCAGTAATGAGATAAATAAAACATACTATCCACATAAGAAATAGAAGTATGATAAGAAAATAATTATGAAGAGCTGGGTGCAGTGGTACATGGCTGTCATCCCAGCTACTAGGGAAGCTGAGGTCGGAAGATCCCTTGAGGCCAAGAGCTCAAAGCTACAGTGAGCTATGATCGTGCCTGGCAACAGCCACTGCACTCCAGGCTGGGCAACGTAGTGAGACCTTTTCTCTAAAATACATATATATGTATGAATGTATATATATATATAATCATGACATTAAACAGGAAAGGATGATATGTGAAGAAAACAATTAGAAATTCTGAAAATAAATCAAATTTGCATAGTAGGGTAATCTTAAACTGGAAACAATCATTTAAAAAAAACAAATGACATAGAATTGAGGAATTCACCACATATATGGTAAGGAACAAAGAGATAAAAAACATAAAATAGCAGTTAAATAACATGATACACTGAGAAGCTCCAAACGACTTAGAAAAAAGAGTTTCAAAAGGGAAAAAATGGGGCCACATAGAGAAGGTACAATATCTGAAAAGATCACGACTAAGAATTTTCTTAATTTGAAGAAAGCCCTTAGTACTAAGAGAGTGGTCTCCCTAAAGTGCTAAGGGAACTAATAAAAAGTCTTTTAAAACTGGAATTAAAATTCTAGACAAAAATGAAAAGGAAGCTGAGGAGTGAAATACACGGATAGTTAATGAAGGGTCTTGGTTTCAATGGAAGGAAAATAGAGCCACAGACTGACTTTCAGATTTGTTAGAAAATGTGAGAGTTACATAGGGATGTTAAACTTAGAAGGGAAGCCACTACAAAGGTAAGAAGCAATTGATAAATTCCTAACTAGCTGAGGAAATTTTTTAAAAAAGAGAGAATAAACATTAAAAATACAACAAAAACCAGGAAAGTCAGAAGTGGGAGAAGAAAAGAAAATGCACTGTAAACATAAAACAAAACTAAGTTGGTGGAAATTATTCCAAATGCATTGTTAATCATAATGTATTAAACTCATCCACTAAAGGGCAACAACTATCAAATTGGATTAAAAGAAACTTCAAATTTCAAAAAGCATAGAAATTTAAATATCAAGCAATGGAAAAATGCTAGGCAAATACTAACTATAAGAAAGCTGATGCAACAATAGTCCTGCTGGACAATATAGAACTGGAGACCAAAAAAAGCCTTAATAAGGATAAAGAAGAAGAGAGCAATCCAATAATGTGATACAGCATCATGCACGCGTGCATCTTTGACAACGTTATTTAATTATAAAAAATTGGAAAAATGTGGAAAATAACGGACTGAAAGAATGTTATTACCTGGACATAATAACTGTAAACATTTGAAAATATGTAACTAGAATTTTTTGTATGCACATTTATATAATATATATATTTATATATTATATATTTATACACGATATATATTTATATATAATATACACACATTTATATTACATATATTATAACATAATATGTTATATATATGCTTTGTTATTAAGCATCTTTCCATATCAATCATCTATATATACTCATGATTAATGTTTATGAAGTATACTACTGAATGGGTATATCATAACTCATTTAGCCAATCTCTTATTATTAGACATTTAGATTTCTTCAAATGTCTTCTCTAGGCTGGGCATGGTGGCGCATGCCTGTAGTCCCAGCTACTTGGGAGACTGAGGCAGAAGGATTGTTTGAGCCCAGGAGTTTGAGGTTGCTGTGAGCTAGGCTGACGCCACAGCACTCACTCTAGCCTGGGCAAAAGAGTGAGACTCTGTCTCAAAAAAAA
>NW_012144519.1:0-5978 GCF_000956105.1 Propithecus coquereli | reverse complement strand
TATATTTTCAGTTGTCCAATTAATTTCTTTCTATTTTTGGTAGAGATGGGGTCTCGCTCTTGCTCAGGCTGGTCTCGAACTCCTGAGCTCAAATGATCCACCCGCCTCGGCCTCCCAGAGTGCTAGGATTACAGGCGTGAGCCACAGCGCCCGGCCGACTCTTGTTTTCTTGATGAGGTTTTCAGTGGGAAGGACATTTTAGAAATACTTTTTAATCTCCCCACCCCCAACCCCAGGGCCTTTCCCTATAAGGAAGTTCCCTCTTTGGCTGTTGTCACTGCACAGTGTGGTCATTTCTTTCAGACTGAGAAGGGGCTAAATGTCAAGCCAAACTTTTCTCTCCCACCATCTGTCTACTAGGATTGCCCTTATATGGTGGGCAACTGGTCTAGGCAGCCATGCATAGCTGGTGGCAGAAAGTTACAGTTTCTCTCATTTAGTGAGCTTTTCTAAAATATTATGACCTGGAATTATACCTGACAAATATGAGAAACAAGAGTCAAAATCGTTCCTACAACCAGGGCCCAGGAGAATACGAGATACTATCTTCAAGAGAAAGCAAGGACAACTTGCTGTAGAAAATTCACAGATGGATGGAGAGTCTGCTTGTCTTTGAGCCTGTAGAGAGATTTTAGGTGAGCTCCACAAGGTTCTTCCAAGTGAAGATTCTTGTTAACATCAAAACAAGAACCCGGGCAGCAACGTAGAGCCGTTGCATCTCTGGCATAGAGAGCTCTTTTGCCTACAAGTGCTTTCAAACCGATGGGGCATTTCACTGGAGAGTCACCTGGGAATGCTTTTCTAGATGCTGCGGGCTCTGCCCAGGCTGCTTCCACTGTTCTCCAGATGGTCTCATGCTGAGCAGAAGGGCACTGGGACAAGGCTCACCAGGGAAGCATTTTAAGGAGAATGCGAATAAAGCAGTGCTGCTGTTTCACAAGCCTCTGGCAGTGTTACAGGAAGGTCCTTCCAGGCTCCTCCTACTGGGACACGTCCCAAACGCCCAGCCCAGTCTCCCACATCCTGGCTGGAGGTCGCCCTGATTTACCACTCCACCTTCTGCCTCTGACAACAGGAATGGAGGAGCTGGTATTAATCCTCCCAGGCACCCATAGTGGGTTTGGGAAAGAGCCCTCTGCGTTCTTCTCACCAGTCAAGCATGTTAAGGAGGAACTGAAAAGGCCTTGGGAGCCACTGGGCCTAGAAAAATTCCCAGTCAATCCATCACCTGCCTCTTCTGGAGCAGGGTCTGCCAGTCTATCCACAGTTCCTGGGGCAGGTGGAGAGAGGATGTGAGGCAGTGAGTGGAAATAAGGGGTGTGTGTGTGTGTGTGTGTGTCTGTCTCTCTCTCTCTCTCTCTCTCTCTAAGCGCAGAGACAGGATAGTAACAGAAGAGCAGGCAAGAGGGCGTGGGAGACTGGGAACTCATTTATAAAAGCTCTTCTGCCTTAAAGCAAGTCAAACTCCCTGCTGAGGAGTTGCTTTTTCTTCCTCCCTTTTGAGTCTTGTGTGCTGAACTGACCTCTCCCCCGGCAGAGGTCAGCGCTCTGCTCACCCTGTACACACACAGCCTTCTGGGGTTTGATCGCCTTAGAGCCTGAAGAGGAGAGAATTCTTCAGCTCTTATTTCTGAGAGAAAAGCTGTAGTAAATCTCATGAAGAAGCTGTTTTTTTTAAGAAATATATATATACACGTTATGATAAAAATCTTTTGGGAACTATGCAGAAAACAAAAAGCAAACATAAAAACCGTACATCACCAGACAGCCCCTCCCACAGACTACTTCACCCCCTAAAATAAATCAGGCTGGGTAATGAATGAGGTTTTAAGAAATGTAACTGAACTTAAAATACAAGGTCAGTATCTCATCCTAGGTAATCCTTTGGAGGATGAGAAATTCTCCTGATTTTCCCACAGGGTTATTTCAGATGCACTTTCTGAGCCAAACTATTTTAAAAGCGTTCATTCTTTCACTGGCCTGCCAAATGCTAACTTGACATTCACACGCACTTTTAGAGAGTCTATTAATGGTATTAATGATCACGGATCAAAGACAAACCCCAGAGGTTTATGTAAAGATTGCGGACAATTATTTAGGTGCTTTAAAAACTCATCTTCTGAATGAGGGTAACCATTTCTCAATGTTGGCAAAGACGAAGGGGTGTGTTTGGATGTGTAGGGTCTAAAGCAGAAGAAATGTACAGGGGCCTTCAGGCAAACACAAAATGTATCTTTGTATGATTAAAATGTATGTCTGTTGACTGACACCTTCTCCCCACACCTTCTCCCCTTGAAAGTAAGCTCACTTCGGATGAGCTGAAAGCCCCTCTTCTAAAAGACATGCAGCGCTTAGCCGACCCCGTCCTTTTTCAACATCCAGTATTTACATGCACACACATTTTTAAACAATAGTTCTTAACTATGATGTCTCCTGAGAATCATTACTTTACAAGCTTTAAAAATACCAATGCCCAGGCCAAACCTCAGAGATTCTGATTTAACTAGAAGCTATCCAGGTGGTTCCACTATGTTGCCAGTGTAGAAAACTATTTTTAAACAGATGGAGAAATTAATACATGGGAGAAAGATGTTTATCTCAGTACACTAAAAGCCAAATGTGGCACTTAAAATGTTAGAGATAATTTTATTCGCCAGATGAAGAAACTGAGGCCTGGGAGAGCAAGTGACTTATCCTAAAACATATAAAACCAATTAATGGCAAAGCAGCAACCTGGACCAAGGGATTGTGGCTTATATCGCCATGCTGTTATGCAGCCCCTAGATCCCCAGCCTGGACCCCATGTCTATGGCAGGGCATCTTTTCTGTGGGTTGGGCCAGATGGCAAGTCACTATGTACAAAAAACTTAAGAAATGAGCTATGCTTCATCAATTGTAGAGGTTCTCAGCATTTCATGCACAGCTATTCGAATGTATTATTCCAACGTGATATCCCAATGCTTCTGAATAGTTCTGAATAGGACTAAAGGGGAAATGTATTTACAAGCTACCAGAGATACCTGGGACACTAAACTAAAAGACAGTGTAGAGAGTTGGCCTAGGACTTTATCAGTCCTGAGCAAGGACTAGATCAACTTAGAAAACAGAAGTGAATCCACTTGGGGAATGTCAACATTCTTTGGAAAGGAGTCAAGGTCACATACTTTAACCTTCACAAGAGGTCTATCTTAGATCATGGGAGGAGAAGTGGGAACAAATCCACACTGCACCTCAAAATCTTACGGATCAATTTAATCGCAATGCTTCATGCTGGGTTTTCCATACCTAAATCTTTACGGCCAATTCAAATGTAAAGCTCCTTTGATTATTTTACCAAAATTTCAAAATGTCAGAATCACTTTAAGAAGGAAAACATTTCTTACAAATAGAACATAATTTAAAATAGCAATGTTGAGAAAAGGGTATATTGCATGGGTATTCCTTGAGGTTAATTCACTTGTTTTTGAAGAACAAAAGTGATACACATTTTTAGAAACAATTTTGCTCTTCATTTTATCAATAAAACAGGTCCATTTCCACTACATACTAGTTTCATACCCTAGGCATGTACAACAATCTATTCAAATAGTTTAAAACAAATAGGAAGATAAGGTCAATGGGAAAAAAGAGGTCTCCAGGCAAGTACCACAGTGTTCAGTTTTCTAACTTGACTGAAGAAAGTTATTCTGGGGGATTTGTCAAATTCACACCTTCAGTCACCTGACTAGATGCTTTAGGGTCAAATGTACAGTTTTACTGATTTTTGCTTAAGGAGTCAAAAGTTTTGATAAAGACCTATAATGGCAATTATAAAGTAATAAGGTATATGGCAATAGGCTACAAAATGAAACTTATTTGAATATGATTAAATTCAAGCCCAGTACTGAGTAGTTCTAGATAATTAAGTGTAATTTCTCCATTCAAGTCCCCTGTTAAGCTGCACATCGACACGCATTTGTTCCTTGTCTTGTTAGATAAATATAGAAACCGAATTGGAAGGAGTTCTGCAGATTTCTGAGAATTTAATTATACCCTTAAATTGCAATACCAATGATATATACAGTTAAACTTCTGTACTGAGTAATTACCTGAATTAACTTCGTTTTACAATACTTAATTTATTTTATACTAAGGAAGGCTTTAAACTATTTAAGAGAAACCGGCTTAATTTAGATTTTTTACTTGCTTCAACGTGTTTCAGTTCATTAGTGTTTCAATAACAAGAAATGAACTCCCTTGTCTTGACAAACCAAGCATAGAAATTTCCTCATAAGAGAAAAGAAGAAATTAAAATGATTTCCACATTCAAGTCGCAGCACGCTGAGTAGGGAATTTTGGGTTCTTAGGAAAGCCACTGGTTACCTCCAGAGAAGGGCCACTCATGACAATTCTGTGGAAACATTACAGTGGGGCCTGCCAAGAAGGAATTCAAGGAAATTGGGAATGGTGACACCCAGGCCATTCTCTTGGGCACAGAGACTTCCTCCCCTTATGTGTTCTCCCCTAGCCAAGCTCTTTCTGAAATCAAAGGCCACTGATATGCACAACAACCCATGCTAAAAGCCAAACATGACACCAAAAGCAAACAATTACACTATGATTCCATTGTTGTCTCCAGATATATCTTGAGCTATTTCACTCAGAGATAAACTATATTCTCATAAATCAAAATACAGAGGGCTTTTATGATTCTTGCTTTTTATAAAATGAAATACACTTCCATTGTTCTTTAGTATTAAAATGAGTGAACAAAAGAACTGCAGCACTTACTCCCTTCCCCCTAAATGTTTGCTCCTTTGCATTCAACAATTCATAGGCTTATCTGGATGACAGTTAACCTCCAATGGCAAAGATAAGAAAATGTAAGAAAAACCACACTCATTGCTCCCAGACATTTCTTGTTTATGGACATTAAAAAAAACCAACACCAATCTATTAAAATGTCATTTGAAAGTACACGGAAGTGGCTTAGAATCCATGACACAGAGAGTTAGAAAGTTCAAAGTTATTATCAAATAGGATCAACATCCCTTCCAAGCATCAGATTCACAGGGAGTTAAATATAAATTTAATTTGGGTTATTAAGTGGTTGAAGAACTTGTTCTTTTTGACTAAGAATATTAACAGTGTCTCTGACTTTCAGATGCCAAGTTATTAAGATCATTAAGAATATCAAAACAGATACCATTCCTAACAGTAGAGAACCCTTCATATCCCACCTAATAAGCATCAACCAAAAAAGCTGGTATCCATTTTCCTCTTTGTACATCTAAATATCCAAAGAATCACACAACCACTCAAGGAACGAGATCCAGGGGTGTTTCAGACATGTGCAAGGAAAATGCTTAATGACAAAATTCCTCAAACACATGCCATAGTGTGGGAGCCATTCCCTCTGTCAATCCTGTTAAAATCCCTTGTATACGAAGGCTGTGAGAAAGACCACATCTATCTATAAGCAAAGGTGCCAATTTCCCTCTGAGATCACAGTAACTGTTATTTCCCCCAAGACAACAAACTCCAAAGCCAAGACTTTTCCTGAGAGAGAATCATTATAAGTACAAGTATTGGCCTTAACCACCAACCCCAGGTTATCTCATGACATAAAAACTTCTCTATAGCAGCTTTCTCTAGTGGCTCTAGTTCAAATATCTTCCCTTAGTTCTGGAGCACACAGCAGCTACTGTTCTAGAATAGTTCTTTTAAATTCCAGACTCTTCCAGAGAGCTGTTTCTTGGCCGGTCTCCTGGTTTATTTATTACTTGTGCCCTCCCTGTTTGTAACTGCTCTAATAATTACTTCTGTTTAAGAAGATTCAATGATACACTAAATCTGTAAAGAACACACCTATAGAATACTGGTCACCATAAGACGGGGGTCTATGATGGGCCACGGAAATTGATGTTCTAACCATGTCCTCAGGAGGTTTGAGTTCTGTGCTGTCCACACCTACGGTATAAGCAGAGTCAGCGCCACCG
>NW_012144518.1:0-1140 GCF_000956105.1 Propithecus coquereli | reverse complement strand
ATTAGCTCCTTGTGTACACATAAACACAAGAAAGCCCAAATAGTCAGCTATTCTAAAATACAATATCTCAACAGACCCCAAAACTTTATTGTTACCTAACCTGGATCTTAAAACAGGCTGCCAACATATAGGATAAGTCCAGCCTCCAACAGCAACCGAGCAATATGATATGATGGCTATAAAATTGATACATGCGAGGCAACTGCCTGAGCTTAGTTCCTGTCAAACAGTCACTGAAACAAACACTGCTGTTTTACTTAATTCCCTCTAAATACTGATGTGCCCCTGATCTCCATTGGAAAGACTGTCAGTCTGTACTTGAATACAACTCTGTACATGACCAACGTCATCATTTTCATTTAATAAAATTAAGAGGTCAAAGCTAAGAATGAGTAATTTCAGTTCCCACTGAATTGTTTCTTTTCTCTATCACCTCTGTTTTTTCTTTTTTGGGATTGCTGCTGAGCAATCTCATTTAACCTTACATTTCAGTGCTGTCTTCTTGGGTCTTGAGAGGGTCTGCTTTGTGTTGCTACCCCCACTATCTGACTGACTATACAGTTCAGAGGACACCTCTTCCTTTGAGTCTCTAAGCAAGATTTGGTCTCCATTAGAGAATTCAGTTCTCCAGACCCTGTCATGACTGGCTTGCCGTGCCTATTATCTGAAATCTTATGAAGAGAATTTGTTATATTACCACAGAGGTTCCAATATCTGTCTGCTCTGAAGAAGAAATGATTTGACAAAAAACTGTACTGCTACTTTCAATAGTGCTTATATTTTTTCACAATTTTTTAATGTCCACCTCTTGATGGACATTTGGATTATTTCCTAGTTTTTGGCTGTTAGAAATAAAGCTGCTATGAATATTTGTGTACACTTTTTGAATTGGCATAGGGCAATATGTTCATTTGTTGTGCTTAGGACTATTAATAGAATGACTGGATCATATGATAGATATGTGCTTACCTTTTTAAGAAACTGCTAAAGTGTTTTCCAAAGTGGTTTTACCATTTTACATTCCCACCGACAGTGTATAAGGAGTTCCAGTGCCTCCATATCCATGTCAACACTTGGTATGGTTAGTCTTTTTTTTTTTTTTTTTTTTTTTAATGAAAAATATAGTGGCTTTCTATAAGA
>NW_012144517.1:0-1108 GCF_000956105.1 Propithecus coquereli | reverse complement strand
AAAAATTTCTCTCTTTTTTGTGACAGGGTCTCAATCTGTCCCCTGGGCTAGAGTGCAGTGGTGTGATCATAACTCACTGTGGCCTCGAACTTTTGGGCTCAAGTGATCCTCCTGCCTCAGCCTCCCAAGTAGCTGGGACTACAGGTGCACACCACCATGCCCGGCTAGCTAATTTTTTAATTTTTTGTACAGACAGGGTCTCACGAACTCCCAGCCTCAAGAGATGCTCCTGCCCTAGCCACCCAAAGTGCTAGGATTACAGGCATGAGCCATTGCACCCAGCGTAAAATTTCTTGAATGACATTGACATTGGCTGGGGAGGAAGAAAAAATCCAGTTAAAGAAAGAATGATTGAAGAAATTGGGAATATTCAGCCGGAAGATAAAGAATAATACTTGAGAATATGGCTCCAAAATGTAAATAAAGGCTCAATTAGAGGGACACAAATTTGGGCAAGAACTTTAGAGCTGTTTATAAAAATTGAATGGGTTTATTCCAGAGGCAATAAAATAGAGGTCAGTGAAAATGGTTAATCTAAATACCACATGACTATTTGTTAACATATAATGGAAAAGAAACACATAAACTGTATGGATATGCTCCTTTTATCTGAGCCTCAAAAACATAAACAAAAAAAACCTCTTGTATGGATGAATTTATTGGCCCCTTTTAAGATTCTAGGATTCTTATATATTCAGTTATAAATAACACTTCAACAATGAAAATATGGAAAAGCAAGATGGCTTTGTGAATTCTAAATTTTCTAGGACACAAGTTGATTTTAACATGTTGGTAAGAACATATTCTTTTCAGTCAAAAGAGATTTTAGATTGATTTATTTCCTAGGGAGAAGGAAATGTGTTCTTGATAATCTTCAAAAATATGATTTGTTATGTAAAAGAAGCCTATTGTAATTTTTTAAAGAGTATACCTACAGAATTTGCTGAAAAGTAGGATTATACCAACAAAAGTGAACCTCAGGCCAGGCGCAGTGGCTCACACCTGTAATCCTAGCTCTCTGGGAGGCCGAGGCGGGTGGATTGTTTGAGCTCAGGAGTTTGAAACCAGCCTGAGCAAGAGCAAGACCCCATCTCTACTAAAAATAGAA
>NW_012144516.1:0-7422 GCF_000956105.1 Propithecus coquereli | reverse complement strand
GCCATTCTGTAGGCTATTTGCTCTAATAATAGTTTCCTTGGCTGTGCAAAAGCTTTTTAATTTGATCAGGTCCCATTTATTTATTTTTGTTGCTGCTGTGATTGCTTTGGGGTCTTTTTCAAAAATTCTTTGCCTAGGCCAGTGTCTGAAAGGGTCTTTCCTACAAAAATGGAATCACCTTACTTTTGGTTTGGAACTCATATTATTAGGGAACAAAAGCATCGTGGACTTAAAGAAAAGATATAAAACCAAACTCAACCTTTTATTAATAATAATTTGAGTGTAAAATAATTTATTCTATCAATGCTCTGTTCAAAGTTCTTTTTTCACTGTATACTATGCTGCAATAAACATCTTCATAGATAGATGTATAGAGAGAGCTTTATAAACTGCTGCCTTGTTTCTGTATAACAGATCCCCCAAACAGATTGCTATTTCAAAATGAATATGTGTAATTAACAAGTAATGCCAGGTTACTTATTTAAAATACCTATGGAGAACAATGTACACTACTCAGGTGACAGGTACACCAAGAGGCCAGACTCCACCACTATAAAATTATATATGTAATAGAATTCAACTTGTACCCCCTAAATCTATTTATAAAAAATTACAATTCATACTGCCAACGACAATCAGAAGAGTAGATTTTCCGCATCTTCTCCAACATCAGAAGCCATCATTTTTCATGTGTATTGATTAATCTCTTCTATTACTTACTGAATTTCTTCTGAAACTTGTCCATTTATACTCTTCTGTTTTCCTACTTGCTTGCATTTTTACTTAACCTATTTTACTTATCAATTTGAGAATATTTACCTGCATGTTGTTCTCAGTTTATCATTTGTATTTTGGGCTTTTGTTCTGTTTTTTGCTTTTGAGACAGAGACTCTTCTGTCACACAGGCTGGGTTGTAGTGGTGTCAGCCTAGCTCACAGCAACCTCAAACTCCTGGGCTCAAGCGATCCTCCTACCTCAGTCTCCCCAGTAGCTGGGACTACAGGCCTGACCACCAAGCCCAGCTAATTTTTCTATTTTTTGTAGAGATGGAGTCTCACCATGTTGCTCAGGCTGGTCTCAAAACTCCTGGCCTCAAACGATTTTCCTGCCTCGGCTTCCCAAAATGTATCATTTGTATTTTGATTTTGCTTATGCCCTATGTTAACATACAGTATCCACTGCTACTTATTTACATGGTCAAATATGCCCATTTTTTTCCCTCTGAGTTTCCCGTTTAGCTTATACAGGTCACTCACTCCCAGGGCTACGCATTCACCTAAATTTTCTCCTAATATTTGAAAAAAGCTTATACTATTAATTCATTTGGTATTTACCTTTTAATATAGTGTGAGTTAGAAATCTAACTGTTTTCTTCTAGGAGATCGTTAGTTGTACCAGAACATTTTGATAAAACATAGTTTTCCCCATAATTAGAAGTCATCTCTTTCATGTTTCCATAATGCTTGGGTATATGTTTGACCATTTTTTCCCATTCTATTTACCTATTCCTTGCCAATACCATACTGCTTTTAATTAAAGCATCCTTATGGTTAAGTTTTCATATTTGATAATTTCGGTTTTTTGTTTTTATAATAAAAATGTTTTTGGTTATTCTTGTTTATTTTTCCGTATGAACTTGACATTTTATCTGGTTCCAAAAGTGAGACTCGGACTGATGCCGCATCACAGATATTAAATGGTGCTTAATAGTTGTGTTAATCTTCCTGTCAAAAACACGGCCTCTTCATTTGTTTAGGATTCGCTTTGTGTCCCTTCAACAAGATTTTAAAATTTACTTCATGAGTCTTACATCTGCATCAGTTATTTCTATGAATTTTATAATTTTAACCATTGTGATTTTTTTCCATTTAAATTACTAACTAGTTATTGCAGTAGAGAAAAAGTACATCTCTGAACTTACTTGCATGACTCCAGCCCTGCCCACCCACTCTCATCTTTCGCATCTCAGGCGGCCGAGCTACTGCTCACCGCTACATCTTCACAGGCATCTGCCTGACATCACACCCCTTGTGTGTCCTTCAGCTGACCTTTTCATCCTTTAGGTCTTAAGTGTCTCAGTCTCTCCCTTCTTCCATGTGTCTCATCAAAATTCGCATCTGGGTATTTATATTTCTGTTAAGTATGTTTCTTCCTGACTTGATTTTAAGTCTATGAAAACAGAGACCTTTTTTTGCTCCCTACTGTACACGTGGGTTTAGTATCAGGACACTCGGCAAACATTTAGGAGTTAGTGGATACCTTCCTTCTTTGGACCTCATTCCTTCTTACCAACTTCTGTATTCTTGCTCTAAAATCTTCAGTTTCTTCTCCACTTTGCTATTCGTTTCACCTTGAAACCATTCTAAATTGACTTTATTTTTAAAAAATTAGCTACTACTACTTCTAGTTATCTAACTTTTCTCCATATACTTTCATTACTATTTTTACCTCAGTTTGCTTTCTAGCCTCCTGAAATGGCCACTTTGAAGACGTAGGATGTGTTTCTCATTAAGTCCAGGGGTCTGATCTCGGTGCTCATCTTCAATTTCTTTGTAACCCATGGCGATGGACAATGTTAGCAATTTCTTTTGGATTAGCTTCTTTTTCAGCCTCTCATCATCTTCCTTGCCCTTATCTCTCCCGATTCCTGCTTTTCTTGTATCTATGTAAACCCTTCATTTGTTGTCCAAAAAATTATACACTTGCATATCTTTCTATGAAAGATAATTTATTTCTATGAAATGAAATTACTTCTATCAAATAAAATAAACTATAAATTTGCACATCTTTCCATGAAAGATAGTGAGTTTTTTGAATCATCATTGTTTATACCACTTGCAACATTATAACACTATTTTATTAATTCAACAAAAATAAACTGAGTGACTACCATGGATGAGGCATTATGTTACGTGTTGACCACCACGGGCGAACAACAGGTGGTACTTGCTCTCCTGGCATTTAGGATCTAGCAGGGAGACTGAAATTAAAGAATCGCACCAAGTAATCATTGGGCTATAGTTGGGGTGAGCACTAAATGGATATAGTCTAGGTGGCTCCTGAAACAATGTATTTAATTAAAGTCAGCTTTGGAAGATTAGTTGGACTTTTTTTCTAGCAAAAAGGGAAGAGCAACGTAAGTTACAGTGTTCCTAAGGTAAGAAACAGCTTGGGAGGTTTGAAAAACCAGGCAAATGGCACTAAATGGAGAGAAACAAGGCAAAAGTGGATGGAATGTAGCCAAAGGAGACGCACACTTATTCTCCTACACTGGTATGGTGATAGCTACATTTATCAAGCACCCATTTGGTATGTAGTGCTGCATTCAGTTGTTATAAAATGTATTCCAATTTAATCCTTCTGTAGAGTTAGGATATTATAACCCTATTTTACACATGAGAAAGTGAGGATTAGAGAAATGATTTATTTACAGGATTATACTTCTAGAAAGGAATGAAAAAAATCGTTTCCTATGCATCGTAACACAGAATAATTTCATCAAACCCCATGTTTGCAAATCCTAACTTGAAAGTTTCCTTTGACTTATTTTGATTTTTTTAAGATGTAAAACTAGATTTAGACACCCAACCAACCAATGAAATCGGTATATAAGATCACAAAGAAAATTCCTTCAAATCAAATAAAAATAAAATAAACTTTTATGAACTGGTACATCTTTCTGTGAAAGATAATCTGAGTTTTTAAAAAATCATCATCAGTACTTATACCAGAAATTCACATGTAATTAAAAATAGTGCAACAACTTAATGGAAATCTTTTGATAACTCATTACAATGATCTCTGTCAAGATCAACATTTTGATTTTAAAAAGTAATTGCATCAATTTGGTACCTACAGCTGTACCAATTAATACATTTAAACATATATTTCTGGTACTGACTTTTCTAATGAATATACTTTTGAACTAATATTTATAACTAGTTTTGTGGCTAAAATTTACTAGTGCTTCACAATGATTTATACACAAACACACACGCATATGCACACAATCACAGCCAAGGATCTTTAATACAAAGTCATGGTTTATAAAATTAGTCCTTCTCCACCATGGCCTATCTGGAATGTAACCCTGATGTGTAAGGCCCACCGATTCATTCTGCCCCCAGTTTGGTGGGTAAGATCTTTTAGACTCGACATTTCCAGGCAGAGTGGCAACCTTCATTTATTATCTGAAAAGGACATTCGGTATATAAACTATCAGTAACATTGTTAGCAGCCCATTACGGTGACAGAAATTGAAATCTATTGCCTAGATTTTGGGCTCTAAAGATTCAAAGCAGGAAGGTAAATATTACTTTTTTAAAAAAACCTTTTAGTAAACTTTTCTTACTTAAAAACAGATGTGCCTTAGTTTAATGCATATTCAGAAAACAACTTCTTAGGGTCTGTTAAAGCTGTTATCACCTGTGACTGTTTCAATGCTTAGAGAGGTCTCCCAAATGGCAAAACTAGAGAAATGTCTGAGAACCCTTTCTGCAGGTGAAATGTTAAGTGAAATAAACAATGGTAGATTTTAGGGGAAAAAAAATCAGATCCACAGAAATTTTACTATATTCATTTTTTATTTTTATATTTTTATTTATATTAGGATTTGTACAATTTTCAAAGCTAATAACAGAACATTTTTTTGTATGTGTATTTAAAGCATAACAAAATAAAAGTATTTCACAAAGGATGTCTGTATTACAGTACTACTGAAATGTGAAGCACAGGGTAATTATGTATTTGTGGGTTATAAACATAATACATTCGTTTTGAAGAATTAACATTTAATGTGAATAACATTTTGGTTAAAATAAATATCATGGTAAATGTTAACAGCAACACCTGAAGTATATGGACACAGGAGAGAGATGTTTTGTAACAGATCCTATGCAGACTAGCAAAGCGTCCGTGAAATGGCTGTGGTTATCTTGCTAAATTTACAATCACTGCACATCGCTGAGCACTTTATACAGAGACACCTTCATCCACCGTTTCTAAACCTCACCGTACAAAACAAGGTTACCCCACGTTTGCCCCTGGGTAACAGGTACCAATGTCTAAATAAGGTTTAGAATCAGATATATCTCTCATCTTACTGCTTCTCAAATCAATTCAAACGTTTAACTTAATATAAAGTTTACTTATAAACAGAAGTAAAAAGAGAACATCTTATAGGTGATTATAAAAATTAGAACTTCTAATCATCTTCATAATTTTTTGAAATGATCCCATTCAAAGTTAAAATTTGTTTTTTACACAGTGGTTTCTTCAGGAAAAATATGAACACTTAGATTAAAAAAGATATATCCAAAACAAAAAGTTTCCATGAGTAAAAAATAATGATTTCCCTGATCATTAAATTCCTCTAGCTATTTCCTTCTAGCAGATATTCACTGAGAAGAAAAGCTTAAATCTTTACTTAAAAGTCAATGTGAGGGGTCAAGCTATGAATTTTAGATCCATGTGTTCTTAAAGATTGCAAGAAAAAGGAGAGCATCTGTTCCAACCAGAGAACATTTCCTCTAAGTCAATTATATTACATCAAAATGAACATGACATTAATGGTCAACAGAGACAATTCTCATATTTCTGGAGATAAATCTATGGATGATCAGTATACATGGTAAAAATCGCTAGAATCTGGGAGAAACAATGCACTCATCCCTCGTAACAAGCAACCAGATTTCCTTTGTCTATTCCAAAACAAAATTACCCTTCAGATGCCATACGTAACTGACTAAATCTTGAAAAACAGGAGTTTATACTTTTTGTCCTTTATACGTTTTTAAAATTTACAGATGACTTGAAAGTATGCAAATGAGTGTACGAAAAACAAAACCGGCAGTTACGTGGGCGAAGGGGGGGTGTTCTCTGAACACGAGGTCTTCACGTTGGCAGGATAATCCGTCCCAGGTCTCAAGGTGGCACCGTGTCCTTTAACGGTGACGGCCTTTGGCTTTCTGACGTCACAGTTCTGCGAGGAACTGGCTGCCACTGACACGGAGGCGTTCGCCAAACTCTGCCAGTCCCCTTAAACTAAATGAGGCGTTACCACCTCGGCCATCTTCGTGCACAAAAACAGGACTTTGCTCAAAAGCTTCTCATCAGAGATGTTAATCTCCTTACCATTCTGGCTGTAGTGATGGCCAGTTTTCATTTCACTAAACACACTCTGGAATTACAACCTTGTCAAAGGATTGAAACCGTATCGACATTCACAGGTGCAGCAGGACACACGCCCTTTCCTCCTCCTCAACGAGACCGCATGCGTGGTGCAGGGAGGCCCACATTCTAAAAAGCTTAAAAAAATGTTTTCAATCCAGGAAAAGTACTGCTATACCAAGTATCTTTTAAAAGAGGATTATGTTCTCAGAAATATGAAACATTAATGGATAAAATGTACATACAATATAAATAATTTGAATATAAAAAAATTTCTGAAGGGGACCAATCAGAACTTCAATAAAATCTATGAATAAAAATATATGCTTACATTATAGTGTAAAATTATGAGTTAAAATGCACTTAAATTTATAAAGAAATTGAGATATAGTACTGCAAGGTTATTCAAAGAATGTTTTTCAAATGTACAAACAATAATAAAAACACGCAAAAAAGGCTTGGGCAATGTGCAACTTTAAAAATTACTATCACACCAGCCAAAGAAATCCTTAACCACTTTTTAAATGGATTCATTTATACCATTTGAATGCAAAGACAATACCAAAGATATTAAAACAAAAAACTCTTCAGTGTCTGACTCACGTTTTGTCCCCAAATCTTTTCACATTTAACAGTTGCAAGCTAAGAATTTTAAATGTTCCTCAAATAGTTGATGTCTACATTTATTATAAGATTTATATTTGAAACTACAAAGCTAAAAACTAAAACGCGTACTTCAAACTTTTAAAAATAAAATAATCATAACAGTTCACAATTGTGTTCATCTCAATGTCCATAAATTACTAAAAAGCGAACGAGTCACATGTTCAGATACTTTCCCCAGGTTTTAAGTCTATCCTGCTGTGTGCCAAGCTGCACCTTCGGTATTTGGCACCGACAGTCTACCTGAACACAATTGATCAGCGGAAAACTCTAAATAATTCTTAAACACCTTTAGCCACTAAAAACCCTCATGTTTCACTTACTCTCCTAACATGCAGTTTGATCATTCCAGAGTCATCCGGGGGCTGCAGGAAGGTGACTTAGACTGGTACGAAATGAAGCTTACATGAAAACTGGTTAAGGATTCAAAGCACATCAGCTCTGAAGTATTAATCTTAACACCCAGACATAAACGGGGAGGTATGATCTGCACAGAAATACTTTAAATTGTTTTCAGCATGTTCTTCAGGATCTTGCACGTGTTTAGCTGCTGGCGGTGCACGCGTGCATCCTCTTCGCCACGTCGTACAC
>NW_012144515.1:0-1855 GCF_000956105.1 Propithecus coquereli | reverse complement strand
TAATACCAATATAGTTACAACATTGGCTGTGTCTGGCCCACAGCAAAAAAAAAAGGAAAAGAAAATCAATTTAACTGACATTTCCATCTCCCTTTTTTCATTATTACTCTAATAAAACTTTTATTGTTCTCTGAATTTTTAAGTTGCTTCCCATTTTGAGAACAGCAGTAAGTTAAAACATGTAAACCTGGTATTCCAAAGTCTAAACAATATTGTCCCAAGCAACCTATTGTGATATACTTCCCATCACTGACTTTCTCAAAATCATTAAGCTGGCTTTATTCATATATTCAACTCCTCTTCCAGAAAATTTTCTATTTTTCTCCCTTTGAGGTATGTTTACACCACTCACTCAAATTGAAAATGTGTTCAGCATACTCTTTGCCTGTCTATCCTCTAAAGACTGAGTTTCCTTTATGAAACTTTCTAAGCTTATTTTCAGATTATAACCCATACTCATACATTACTCTTTGAGCCAAGAAGTCATGATTTAGTCTCCTTATTTTATCCCCCTGGAAACCTAGTCCACCTTACGTTGGTGGACGAGGTTGGTGCAAAAGTAATTGTAGTTTCAGACCATGAATTTTAAATCATTATAATTAGACTAGAACACATCTTTATTAATCAAAATAGGAACTGTTACAATTAACACATTTTTGCCAACAAGAAATAAGTTTGTTTATTCCTATAGCATAAAAATCTGTGCTTCAGGATTCCACGGACTCTTGAAAAGCATTTTCTGCATCCTGTTGGTTGTGGAAGCGTTTTCCCTGCAAAAAGTTGCAGAGATGCTTGAAGAAGTGGTAGTTGGTTGGCGAGAGGTCAGGTGAATATGGTAGATGAGGCAAAACTTCGTAACCCAAGTCATTCAACTTTTAAAGTGTTGGTTTTGTGACATGTGGTGGGGCGTTGTTGTGGAGAAGAATTGGGCCCTTTCTGTTGACCAGTGTTGGCTGCAGGCGTTGCAGTTTTCAGTGCATATCATCAATTTGCTGAGCATACTTCTTAGATGTAATGGTTTTGCTGGGATTCAGAAAGCTGCAGTGGATCAGACCGGCAGCAGACCACCATACAGTGACCATGACTTTTTCTTGTTGTAAGTTTGGCTTTGGGAAGTGCTTTGAAGCTTCTTCTCAGTCCAACCACTGAGCTGATTGTCACCAGTTGTCATATAAAATCCACTTTTCATCACACATCACAATCTGATCAGGAAATGGTTCGTTGTTGTTGTGTACAATAAGAGAAGATGACACTTCAAAATGATGATTTTTTTTGATTTTCGATCAGCTCATGAGGCACCCACTTATGGAGCTTTTTCACTTTTCCAATTTGTTTCAAATGTCAAATGACCATAGAATGGTTGACCTTGAGTTCTTCGGCAACTTCTCGTGTAGTTGTAACAAGATCAGCTTCCATGGTTGCTCCCAATTGGTCGTTGTCCAATTCCAATAGCCGACCACTGTGCTTCTCATCTTCAAGGCTCTGATCTCCTTTGCAAAACTTCTTGAACCCCCACTGTATTGTACGTTCATTAGCAGTTCCTGGGACAATGTGTTGTTCATGTTGTGAGTTGTCTCTGCTGCTTTACAACCTATTTTGAACTCAAATAAGAAGATCGCTTGAATTTGCTTTTTATCTAACATCACTTCCATAGTCTAAAATAAAGATAAAATAAACAGCAAGTAATAAGTCATTAGCAAAAAAAAATACCTAAAAAAAGATGAATAAGTCATATATTTCATTTATAATTCACAAGGCTTTTTCATTAATTATCAGAATTACTGATTCTCTTAACAACATTGTGAGGTAAGAATTACTATTATTACCCCCATGTTAAAGACAGAAAGGAGATTTG
>NW_012144514.1:0-1826 GCF_000956105.1 Propithecus coquereli | reverse complement strand
GCTGGCTGGGAAAACATGTTCCATGACAGCCCTCCAGATGTGATCAAGATTCCTTTGCATGGTTTGGGTATGCTGCCTATTGTTCAAAGGTTTATCATTATGAAAAGACGATTCTAACCAGAGCCTGCCGAGATAAAAGCCGCTGCCCCATCCTGTGCTGGGGAATATGAGTGTTATTTCAGTGGCTGTGTACACAGCTCTGAAAATCTATACCTTGGATGAAAGCCCAGCTAGAAAATGGCACATTCCCCTATATATATTCCTTGAAAAACAGTCACATATGCTCAGACATGAAAGAACACAAAGGCAGACCCTGGCAGCTCCCTATGCTGCAGAATTTCAAAAATGCTGCGGCCTCACCAAAACGAACTGCCTGAACAAAAGGAAGTAGAAAGAGTGAGAGGAGACTGAATGTTGGCTGATTTCGTAGCCTCTCCTCGCTTCCACCCCCAGCCTCCCCCTACAGATGTTTTCCAGGAGCTTCTGTTAGCCTTCTTGGCTTACCCCAGGGAACTGCATTCAAGCAAGCATGGCAAATGTTGCACGGATCAAGACAAAAAAGGTGGCTTTTTTCTCATTAATTAACTTTAGTTTTAGTTTATTTTAAAAACTTTTTTTTCCTAATTACAACATTGTCAAGCTCATTGCAAAAAAAGTTGAAAAAGGCAGATAAGCAACAAAACAAAGAACAAAAATCAGGTATGATCCCATCATCCAGATATCACCATTGTTGACATTTTTGTTTCTTTTAGCCTGTCTCTATGAATCAATGTGAATAAGCATGTTTTTAGTAGCATTACATTGGAAATATTGTTTTGTATATTTCTCCCCCACTCACTTGGTATGTATTCTAATCATATCTTCAGACCACCATTTTTAGTAGCTACATGGTGTTTCATTATTGTAATTCTCTTAACTATTAATAATTCCTATTGTTGAACTTTTACATTATTTCCAAGGATTATGTTGAAAATACATGGAAAGTGTTTAACAGCCAGAAGGACAGGAACCAGCCAATCAGAATGACCAGCCTGTCAGACCAGAGATGGGTTCTGGAGGCTCCAGACTGTTCTAGTTATCAACCTTAGTTTGGTGTTTGAATGGTAGGAACTAACTCCAAGGGGAGGACCCTGGAGGCAGGTGTGTGGTGGTACTTGGGGGGCGGGGGAGGGCTTCAAGCAGCATCTATTTATCAATCACAACAAAAGATTTTCAATATTTTAACAATCTATGGTCACATTGGTGCAAGCTTTCTGAATATGCAAATATTTATCGCTATTACAAATAGAATAGGTATGGACATCTTTATCGAGAGGTATCTTCACAAAGATCCCTGATTACTCCTAGAAGCACATTTGCTGGGTCAAAAAATATGATAGATTTGTAGGGCTCTTAGTATATAATTCCAAGTCACTTTTTAAAAGTTAAAACAATTTATACTTTTACCAAGCTTATTAACTTTTTAACCAACTTTACCATTAAAATCTGTGTGCCATGGAATAGGTGTTTTGTATCTCAGTTCCTCTTAATCCAGCAAATCTACTTTAATATGTAGCTATCAAAAAAAAAAAACCAAAAAACCTTTTGTATCTGCAAAAAGAGGCACAGACAAGAGCATTCATTGGGTACAATGCACACTATCTGGGTGATGGACACACTTATAACTTCTGCTCAAACCATACGAAAGCAAATTATGTAACCAAAATGTCTGTACCCCTGTAATATTCTGAATTTTTTTTAAATTAACAAAATTAACTACAAGCATTTATCAAAGTTTCAGAACTCAAATAATAACTATGGTTATCAATTATAATCCAAACTGTAAA
>NW_012144513.1:0-1700 GCF_000956105.1 Propithecus coquereli | reverse complement strand
GTGGCACTGGGGTGCTCCATGGGTATCACTGGCAGCTGCTGGGCATCACACATAAGCTTTAAATGTTTATTTCCCCTCAGAAGAACAGGAACAAAAGAGCAAGGCGTGATCTGAACTCAGCGATTGAAGGGATGGTGCTTCAGTGGATGGCAAGGTAATGCCAGGACACAACACACCCACTGGGAGAGAATGGAGCAGAAACAGACCCTGAGCGAGGAGCTAAGTGGTGGTTAAGTTAGACTGGAATCCTAAATCCACTCTTAATAGAACCAGCCATCAGAAAGACAATGAAAAGATTTTTTCCTTTTTTATTCTTTTTCTGTTTTGTTTCAAAACAAAACCATAGCTTGTAACACTAACAGTACTCTTTTTTAGAACATTCTAATTTTTTTTCTGAAAACCTTTCAAATATTTCTAAATGGCAGAGCATGAGGTCACAGAGTTTTCTGTTTGTTTATTTTTGGAGGATGATAGATGAATGAGCAGGGTGAAATGGGTCATATCTAAACTATGCTTTCCAAACAATACTCAGGATTCTGGCATCAGAGATGAAAGCAAAGCTTTTCATACTAAGTCACAACATGATAATATTAAAACAAAACAAAACCTAGATATCTAAATGTCCAATGACAGGGAAATGGTTTAGTTATATCAATATGGTAGAATTATTGGACAATCATAGAATTACGCTTTCAAGTCATTTTAATGATCTGGGGAGATGCTAACTATATAATGTTAAGTGAAAGAATCATGGTACAAAATTCTACCTGCAGTATGATTTTATTTATAAGATGTCTACACACACACACACACACACACACACTCACAACAGAACAAAACATCAAATTGTCAGTAACTTATCTTCTAATGAGGGGATTATGAATGATTTAATTTTCTTCTATATTTTTCAGTCTTTCCATGATGAATGTTTTTGCTATTAAAATCAGAAAATAAATAAATATTTTTAAATGCCTGGCCTGCTGTGAAGAGATAATTCAACTCATCGGCAGAACAAACATTCACTTATATAATAGAAATTTGAGATTTTACAAAAGCCCATGTTACCCAAAAATCACTTCCACTGGTATCCTGCAGGTACCCAAAATTCCCATAATTAAATATTTACTCTACAACATATTTTGAGCAAACAGTATATATCACATAATCTTATTTTTGTTGCTTTTTTAAATGAGCATATATTTTAATATGTATTTATTATTTATTTATATGATTATACATGTGTTAGAAACTGACCCGAACCAATTTGTGCACAATCATCAGGTATTTTTTGACAGATAGTTGTAGCCTCTGAAGGTTAGAAGTAGGTGATAGTTCAGGTCTCTTCTTCTACAACTGCCTCACCAAGGGGTATAAGGAAAGCAGATCTCACAGGTACTTTTGCTGAGAAGACAAAGATTCGTTAGCAGGCAGGCACAAACAGTCATGATTTCTTCTCTTAGGTCAAAGTGCCAGTTCTCTGTTCTTTTAGACACTCCAATTGATCTTGTATTAAAGGTTCACCAGTGGCAACTGTGACGATAGTCTACCTACAGTACCCAGCAGACCTAGGAGGTGAATGATAGAATTCTCCCTTATAGCTGCACACAGGAGAGAATGGAATCTTAGATGTAATGTGCCAGGCAAAGGGTGTAGGATTATCCTCAACTAGATTCTTGTTCCCTGTTCACCAAGGGCAGGGG
>NW_012144512.1:0-1093 GCF_000956105.1 Propithecus coquereli | reverse complement strand
AAAAAAAAAAAAAAAGTAAGCTGGGCTCTACCCAGCATTTTAATAAAGGTATTATTTTTTTCTATTTGCAAATACACATTAATGTACAGAAAATTGTTTTAACTGAGTCTTTCTGTTAAATGTTCATTTTCAAAAAACCAATCCAGACAAGGCACAGGGAGTGGCTCATGCCTGTAATCCTAGCACTCTGGGAGCCTACGGCGAGAGGACTACTTGTGCTCAGGAGTTTAAGACCAGCCTGAGCAAGAGTGAGACCTCATCGCTACAAATAAAAATTAGCCAGGCGTCATGGTCCGCACCTATAGTCTCAGCTACTCAGAAGGCTGTGGCAGGAGGATGGCTTGAGCCCAGGAATTTGAGGTTGCAGTGAGCTATGACAATACCACAGCACTCTAACCTGGGTGACAGAGCAAGACTCTGTCTCAAAAAAATAAATAAATAAATAAATAAATACCTATAAATTTACAGATTAAATGGACAATCAAGTTTAGCTCCTTTGGTAATATACTTTCAACTTTTAATAAACTATAACATCAACAATGACATTAGCATTAAAAGGCAATTTGTGGTGGAAAGTCATTTGCACATTATGCACCCTACCGAAACCCTTTGATCTGATAGGAAATCTTGGCATAAATGTGTCTTTAACCCCAGGGGCCAAGAAAATTTACCAACATTCACCACACCCCAGCCTACAGCAGTAATTCTAAATAAGAAATCGGTTTGGGATTACAGGCGAGCCACTGTGCCCGCCAATACTAGGTTTAATAGAAAAGTACCTGACAATGATCACAAAGCAGAGAAAACAGCATCATAGCATCAGGTTTATTTGTTAAGAATAGAAAATACCACCGTTCATGCCTGTAATCCCAGCACTTTGGGAGAACCAGATGGGAGGAGTGCAAAACCAGCCTAGACAACATCATAAAACCCTGTCTCTGCGGGAGGGAAGGGGGATGTTAAAATTAGCCAGGCATGGTGGTGTGCGCTGGTAGTCCCAACTACTCGGGAGATTGAGTCAAGATGATTGCTTTAGCCCAGGAGTTTCAGGCTGCGATGAACTATGATAACGCCACTGTACTCTAGCCCCAGC
>NW_012144511.1:15668-16074 GCF_000956105.1 Propithecus coquereli | reverse complement strand
AATATTTATTTTGAATTATACCTTACTCTCTTCATAACAGACAGGTTTTGGTTAGACATTTCAACTGCGTATTGCTCTGTAGACTCAATTTGAAAAGGAAGAGGACTTATTCTGAGTCTGAGCTTCCTCCATCTACAATTATGGAGAACCAAAACACGTTCTAGGTAAATATCCCTTTCATGTTGTTTAAATTCAGTGTAAAACAGCTGTTGGCTCTGTTTTGGGGCAATTGCTTTCTGAGTCTAAACTGGGGGAAAAAAACATAATATATTAGAAAGAGTGTGGCTTCTGAAGTCCAAAAAACTTGCTATGTGACTTTGAGCCCAGTCTTTTAACTTTTCTGAGCCTCATTCTTTCTCTTTAAAATTATACATCATTTCTACTTCTTTCTGTCATTGTTACACAT
>NW_012144511.1:10170-10546 GCF_000956105.1 Propithecus coquereli | reverse complement strand
TAAATCTATGTAACAAAATTGCACTTGTAGCCCTTAAGTATACACAAATAAAACAAACAAATTAGTTTATTTAATATATGGTATTAACTTTTGAAAGAAAAGAAAAACACTGACAAACACACACACGTTCTGATGGTCTTAATAGAAGTGGGGATCTTGTTTAGACATATTTGTTTGGTATAAAAGCAATTAACACCTTTTAGATTGAAAATGATGTCATGCTGTAACAGTCAATAAATGGCAGGGTCATTCCAGAGAAAGTATCTATCAATTTTGCACACGCGGATTCCTCTTCCTAGAATGCTATTCCTCACGCTCTTTCTATGGATGGCTCCTTTACATTTGGCAAGTTTCTGCCTAAACGTCATCTTCTCAA
>NW_012144511.1:9503-10120 GCF_000956105.1 Propithecus coquereli | reverse complement strand
CTTTTTCAAATGAACACAAACAATAAATAGTGAAGACCACAGTTATGAAAGCTTATGTATTTCTTCTATCAGCCTTAAATCTTTGGTTAAAAAAATGAAGTATATTTATGCAACTATTCTGATTGTTAGAATATATATCATAAATAAGGGTGGTGTGTAGCTGTGAGCAGTGTTGAGTGTAGAAGCCCAGGAAAGGGCAATGCTGCCTAATCCTACACGTTGGGCAGGAGTAGCAGCAGACCTGCGTAGCCTGGAATCAAAGAAAAGGCTGGGAACCGCATTTCCAACAAGTGGAAAACTATCTCCCAACTGGATAATGGATTTCTAGGATTCATTCCATTGTTTTAAAAGTTTCTCTGGAAAAAAACTTTAATGGGAAGCTGATGCAATGAGAACGCTATTACCCTTCATATCTTAGTAACCGAATTTAAGAAAGGAGAAAGAAAAATTCAAATTGTTTATTGGTATGCAATCATACTGGTTTACCAGAGAATTTACCAGATTTTCTTTCTTACTTAAAAACTCTAGGTTGGGGTACAAAATATAGTTAAATAGAAAGAATAAGATCTTGTGTTTGGTAGCACAATAGGGCAACTATAGTAGTTAACAATAATTTA
>NW_012144511.1:8946-9453 GCF_000956105.1 Propithecus coquereli | reverse complement strand
CTTTTTCAAATGAACACAAACAATAAATAGTGAAGACCACAGTTATGAAAGCTTATGTATTTCTTCTATCAGCCTTAAATCTTTGGTTAAAAAAAATGAAGTATATTTATGCAACTATTCTGATTGTTAGAATATATATTATGATAAGGGTGGTATGTAGCTGTGAGCAGTGTTGAGTGCAGAAGCCCAGGAAAGGGCAATGCTGCCTAATCCTACACGTTGGGCAGGAGTAGCAGCAGACCTGCGTAGCCTGGAATCAAAGAAAAGGTTGGGAACCGCATTTCCAACAAGAGGAAAACTATCTCCCAACTGGATAATGGATTTCTAGGATTCATTCCATTGTTTCAAAAGTTTCTCTGGAAAAAAACTTTAATGGGAAGCTGATGCAATGAGAATACTATTACCCTTCATATCTTAGTAACCGAATTTAAGAAAGGAGAAAGAAAAATTCAAATTGTTTATTGGAATGCAATCATATTGGTTTACCAGAGAATTTACCAGATTTTC
>NW_012144511.1:6053-6956 GCF_000956105.1 Propithecus coquereli | reverse complement strand
TGTTAGCAATAGCATTATTTATAATATGATAAGTTGGGATCAGCCTAAAAATACAATTTGAGACGTGACTAATACATTTTTATATATTTCAGTGAGAATATTACGTGGTTATTAAAAATGGCAATAAACCAATGAAGGATTAATTAAAAAAAATTGGAACAGGTGTGCTCTAAACACAAAAATAACTAGAAAGAAAATTCAAAATGTAAAGTGGTTGAATTAGTGTGATGGAATTCTTTTTCTGTTTCTTTTTGTCTAGTGTCCATTTTCAAAATATAATGTAGTATAGTTGTATTACTTTTATCTTGGAGAAAATCTTACAAATTGAAAAACTATTACCAATTTAACAATCTTGCTATGAAAAAGGTAAATTTTAATTCATATGTTCCAGATTTCTTAAATTCTCTCCATAGTGAAAGAAAATATTAGCATATATTGCTTCTTCTCCTACTTCTTTAGCTCACTTTTGAAAAATTTTTAGCACCTGAGGGTGCTTCATTGTCCATTTAAGTCCAGAATTCTCATTTTACAAGTGAGGGGTCTCTGGCAGCTAATCAATCAAAAGAGTAGCCTAAGATCTTACATTTTATTAATGGAATAAGCTAAGATTCTCAACCACAAAACAAGGGCTCTTTCTTCCCAGGAACGGTCTCCAAACTGTTCATCATGTATCCCATCAGTAAAAAATAATGTGAGACTGTGCCACTAATATATGGGTATTATTTATTCATTTATTTATTTTTAGAGACAAGGTCTTACTCTGTCGCCCAGGCTAGAGTGTAGTGCTACAATCATAGCTCACTGCAGCCTCCAACTGCTGGGCTCAAGCGATCCTCCCACCTCAACCTCCCAAGTAACTGAAACCACAGGCACATGCCACCATGCCCAGCTAATTTTTTTTTT
>NW_012144511.1:5635-6003 GCF_000956105.1 Propithecus coquereli | reverse complement strand
TACATATTAAAACATAAAATTTTTTTGCCTATTAAATTGGCAACAAAGAGTTTGTTAATAACACCAAGAAATGCCAAGGGTCTGATTAAACTGTTAACATCATAAAGTGCTATGATCCGTTTGGGAAACAATTTGGCAAGTGACTTAAATTTTATTGATCTAGTAATTCTACATCTGATTATGTATATTAAGGAAATAATCCAAAATATGGGTAAAGCTCTATATACAAACATGTTAGCAATAGCATTATTTATAATATGATAAGTGGGGATCAGCCTAAAAATACAATTTGAGATGTGACTAATATATTTTTATATATTTCAGTGAGAATATTACGTGGTTATTAAAAATGGCAATAAACCAATGAA
>NW_012144511.1:3012-3355 GCF_000956105.1 Propithecus coquereli | reverse complement strand
CTGCTTGTTCTACAATAATCAAACTTTAATTATAATACATTATAAATGTTCCTTCACTTTATATGAGAATAAGCACAATTCAATGAATATAAATCCAAATCTAAGAGTTTTTTAGAAATTCCCTAAATAATTAGATTTAAGCCCATGAACAGAATCCTCCCAGCTGTAAACAGACCCATCTATTGGAAAAATGACTACCAAGGACCTTTCCTAAATTGCAAAAATAAGGTAGTTATGCCTGCAACTTTAAAGAGCAAACATAGCATTAAACACATGTTAAAACATTCAGGCTTTAAGAACTTTGTTTTACTGACACAGATAACACAAGCAGTTCCTATTTGAG
>NW_012144511.1:0-436 GCF_000956105.1 Propithecus coquereli | reverse complement strand
AAGATCATAAGCTTATCCAATTTGCTGTAAACATAAGTCTTTTTAATTTTTGTTAACATCATAGGACAAAATAAAAATCATTGTTTTAGTATTCATTTCCCTTATTACTAGTGAAGTTTAGCATTATTTTTAAAATATAATGATTGGCTTTTCCTATCTCTTCTGAGTGAATTATCATTTTCCTATTGGCCTATCTGTCTTTATCGAAAGCATTTTATATATTCTGGACAGTAATCCCATATCTGTTATATATATTGCAAATAAAGTTGTATGTAACTATTTTAACTGATTTAATAAATACTAGCAAAATTTTATGATTTATCACTGATAAAATAACAGTATTTAGATTTTTAAATTAACTTAGTTCATTGATAGATAAATGGGCTATATTAGATTTTGCTTTATAATACTTAGGACATGAATGTTCCCTCAACCA
>NW_012144510.1:0-1774 GCF_000956105.1 Propithecus coquereli | reverse complement strand
GAGGGGATTAAAGAACTTTTCTCTTTATAACTTCTATTAGGTTGGTTGATTTGCTTTTTAATCAACGAAAATATGTTATTTTTATAAGAAAAGTAGGGGTTTTTTAAGCTTGTCTGTGAAAGGAGAGGGGAATCTTCAACATGTTTAATTTCTGAAGAGAGAGTCAGTAGAAATAAGGAGTGGAACAAATGAGAGAGGAAAGGGAGTGTATTTGGGAGGGGAAGGGACCGGAACACATGTGGCAATATTAGCCTTGGGCAGGAGAAACAGCCTCTTTTATACTGTGACAAGAGGGAAAAAGGAAAGTTTGGGTACAGATTACATATTTAGATATAGATCTAAGCAATTTGATCAAATGAGAAAGTTTTGAGGAACAAGTATAGACTGAGGATGCAGAAAGACCTGAGTTTAAATCCTAACTTCATAACTTCCTGGCTAAAACCTGTGGCTAGTTACTTAATCTTTTATTATCTCCAACTGAAGTTAACAATCTTGTGGGGTTGTTGAGGCAATTAAATGCAATAATGTATGTACAGTGTTCAGCGATCATTCTCAACAATTGCTGCTTGTTTTGTCCGTTAGCCCTTTCCCTGTTTGCCTGGACAGAAGGTTTATGAGAATGGAATTCCAGAGCAGTTATTTGACAGCTCAGCATGGTCAGTCTTGCTGCTGCTTCGGCTCTGACCTTGGCACCCAAGTGCCCTAGTGCCTGAGTCCATGTCATAAATTTCCACTTTCTGGTTACTGGTGCACTATCCTATAAACTGTTCTCCTCTCTGGTACCAGCTCTTAATAGCTTCTTACCCACACACCTGGCTTTCCAGTGACTGAGTTTCCTGCTAGATTACCTATCCTTTTCCCTGTGATCATACTTATTAATATTTGTTGCTGGAATTTTTGAATTCTGTACATAAAGCTATCGCCTAATTAGATCAAGAATTTGTGGCCATGCTCCCAAGTTCAGATGCTTATCCTTCATCTGATTGTGCGGGTCTGTCTGAGTCTCTTGCATACTAAACTCACAAACACTTCAGAATGTAACTGAGATTACTAATGTAGGGGCATCAGAATTTGGTGGCCACTCTGACCATACTGATGAAGAAAATACATATTTTGTAGTGATAAGAAGTATTCTTAACTATCTACTTTATTATAGATTCAATTCCTTTCCTAGTGAGACAGCTTGAGACAGTTTAAGTCCCCCAAAATATTCTGCCCCTTTCCTTGTAATCCAGCCTCTGCCTTGGTTATGAGCTCAAACCTTCAATGCCATTTTGGTTTTGGCTTTTCTTTGAAGGCCGAATAGCTCAGTGCCTTTTCCAGCAATATTCTGGGCATCCTTGAACTTGTGTACGATGAGTGATTCTGTGAACATATAGGTTACTACCATAAACAATAACTCTAACAACCTAGTAATATACACTAAGCATGTCATTTGGATGCACTATCAATGTCTGAATACATATCTTAAAATATAGGTAGCATCCTAAAAATAGAGTGACTATGTCCTTATAGCCTTTATATATCAAAAGTTTATCAATTACTTGAAGTATATATATATTTATGTTATCATCAAAGTAAATGATGCTGTGATTAATGAGGATTATAAAAGCTGTTAATTTTATACACCAAGACAAAATTTCTAAGGACTTTCAAATGTTAAATACAAAAGGCAATAGATTTATGATTAATATCAATATTAAGAGAAAATGTTGGCTAGATAACTTTAAGAAGAACATATCCATTTGAACCAACAGATGTTTATAGAAATTTA
>NW_012144509.1:0-1532 GCF_000956105.1 Propithecus coquereli | reverse complement strand
ATCCTTTGAGCACACTTGAGCCAGGAGACCATTATTGTGCTAAGTGAGGTATAACAGGCTTGGAAAAGAGATAAGAAAAATCAGAAAGTGGTTAAATTGGTTGAGGTAAGAAAATGCATGGAGATATGGAAAAGAGGTGCTTAGTGGTAGCTGAAGGAGATGAGTAGGTAAAAATAATCAGTATTGGAGGAGCTGAGCTACAGTAAGAAAGGAGATGTGAGGGAAAGGACCAGTGTGTTGGGGATTTTTATTTGGAAGGAAAAGAAGATAAGCAAAGAGAAAAGTTGAGATTTAGGCAGCTTAAATAAAAAAATGGTACTTAGAGGAAGAAGTATTTAGTTATGCTATATAATGTACAATATAATACCCTACTCCAAACCTTCTGAATCCCCCCAAAATATCGCATTTCTCTTCAATGTCTTGAGCACAGACATCTTTTTTTAAATGTTACAACATGCTGTGACTGTTTTTAAAGTCGAGGAGAAAAAAAGACTTAATTTTATTAGGGTAATGTTTCAGTGGTTTATAGAATTCTAGACACAAGATGATTTCCTAGCTGCACCTCTGATGAGCCAAGACTGCCCCCTTCATCGTGACAGTCAGGTTGCTGAATTTGACAGACACGCCAGAGCAGGTACAAGCCATAATTGGATTGTCCTTATAGTACCACAGCAAGGTAAGAGGCAAATTATAAGAATTACTCTGAGACTAGAAGAATACCTGATCTGTAACTGGATATATCAAATGGCATACACAGCTTTAGAACTATGTGAGATTGCCAGACCGTGAAAATCTATGGAATTCCCTCATGAGGTTACAGAATGGAAATTAGTATTTAAGCCACATCCACGGACACATAATTTGCTGAAATACCTGAGTCTTTCTTAGAAGAGAAGATGTCTGTGGCAGGCACAATTGAATAGTTTCAGGGCCCTTTCTTGTACCCATGGGCTAAGATCTGATTCACTGGTGCTTGGAGACCTCAGAGAGCTGAAAGAATCCTTACCTTAAGAGACTAGAGAAGTTTTCATAAATTAAATTCCAGAACTGGGAAAAGAGAATGTGCTGCTGAAATATGACAACAGTGGCAATTTTTGAGACTGAGAATTAACAGAGGTTAAGAGAGATACTACATATCTTGCACTAAGAACAATTTGAGGATTTGAGGCTGTAGACTTTTATTTCCATGATCAAATGCCTGGTAGCCCTAAAAAGAATGCAGAGCAAGACAGGGAGTTGACGGGATCAATTTGTAAATGTGTCAGAAGGAGGGGAGAAGTTTTCTGCATGGAGTTGAGATTCAAGGGTCTTTGATAGTGGATTACATAGTTGTGCTAGAACATAGTTTGGAGAGGAAAAATAGCTGGCTCGTGTTAGTGCAAGAGAAATTTAAAGCCGAAAGTGGCTAAGCAAACTTAAATTTCATTCACAATCCCAAAAAGCCACCTGTGCCCTCAATGTTAATGAATCTAAGTAAATATGAGGAAAAGGAGGTTACTGTTGCAGTCCTCAGGGACAAAGGCAAATTAGTG
>NW_012144508.1:0-1256 GCF_000956105.1 Propithecus coquereli | reverse complement strand
TTGATTTGAAGATGTGGGGAAGGTACAATGACATTTCTAGAGTCCCAGATACAGAATTATGGGAGAGAATCTTGATTTCTATACAGTGTGGCATGTTTTTTTAATAATCATTTAATCTCGGGAAAATGAAAAAAATGAGGAATTAGAATTGTTAGAAGACAAATGAGCTGTGTTCTAGGGAAGACACTTAGCATACCACCTCAAAGACTATAAAAGCCAGCCAGAGCTCAGAGAGGATACTGTACTTCTGAACCAATGACTAAAGTGACTAAGACACCATTCTTCTCTTAAAGAATCACATAATGCAGTAAAGAAAAAACAAATAGACAAATTATTGTGCTGTGAGGAAAAGATGGCAAGAAATTTTCAAGGAAAATCCCATTGGAGAAGGTTGCATTTGAAATGAGACTTGAAGAATGTTATGATATTAAATAGGTTGTATTTGGGGCAAGGAAAACAGTATATTCAATCATAAAGGAATATCTGTATAAAGCACTATGTAAAGCTATATGAAACTGTAAAAGCTATATAAAACAGTATAAGGCAAGAAGATGGTTAAGCACAGTGTTCAGGAAAGAAGAGAAAGTATCATTTGGATCATGCATAAGAAAAGAGGGGACAAGTAGGCCATATCATGGTGGTCTTGGATGCCAAGGTGAAGGATTTAGTTTTTGAACAAGGAATAACATAATAAGAGCAAAAATTCAGGCAGATCAGGCAGGAGATGGTTGGGGAAGTACTTTTCCCAGGAAAGACAAACTGTAATTTTTAAAAAGATGATTATACAGGTAAACAAGATAATTTATAGATTGAGTTGGAATACATTGGAGACAGTATCTGAAAGCTTAGAAGTATAACAGTAGGGTCAATAAGCATAGCTAAACAGTAAGTTGGAACCAAACATTGGAACAGGATCAGAAAAGAGAAAGGTATTTTTTATCAGTTTCTATAGTGCCTAAGATCTCTTAGAAAAGGGTAGAGATAATGGAGGAATATTATTTATAGCAAAGGTATATTAGGATTTGGTGTCAGGCAGCAATTCAAAGACACTATTACCAAGTGAGCCATCAACCCCATCATTATTAATGTACAGGGTACTCTTTGTACTTCCATAAAATGAAGATCTGCTATGTCTCAATGGCACTTGCCCAAGTCAACAACTGAGAATGATCTGGGCCTGCCCTGAAAATACAAAGAGCAGAAGAGACTTAAAGTATCATGTGGAAGTAATGAGCTTGGCTATAGTACTTGGCAAG
>NW_012144507.1:0-1112 GCF_000956105.1 Propithecus coquereli | reverse complement strand
ATATCGACCTTGAAAAGTATGAACTGAGACAAAGCAAAACCCAGGAAGATCAAGAATTAACTTCACCAAGAAAAATGATTAACCATATCGACCTTCCAACCAACGTGACAGTTTTAAGATCGTGAAAAACACTTTGCACACGTCTCTGGCAGACCCACTATGACAGGCAAATGTCGGGGATGATACTTCCAGATATGTTTGCAAGAGCTAGCTGTAATTTCCTAAGGTGAACCACCAGAACTAAGAAAAATCATTAAAATCTTAGTCCTGGAAAAATGCATCTTTGAAATTCTTCCTTTAGTTGATAGTGGCAGCAATAGTAACAGCAGAGCCCCATTTATTGCAGTGTGTCAACACAGGCGGATTACTCTGAATGTACAGTACTGTGTATAGCAGAACTTGGCCTTGCCACTGCCTTTAGGAAGCCCACTTTCTGTCAAGGAGGTTGCTTTTCTATTTTATTAGATGCAAACTAAGAAAACTATCCTGTTTTTATGGCTCCAAATATTTTGTGTGCATACTTCAGGTGTCTGATTTATATGTTTTTCTAACCAACTCCAAAAAGAAAATATGATCATAGTTATTTTTTGTAAGGGTTGCACTGCCAGTCTTTATTCCAGCAAGTTGAACCAATGGATGGCTAAGCCTGCCTCACCTTTTCAGTCTGTTTAGTCAGAATGAGATCAATTCCCCCACGTGGTTGTGAGGCCCTGGAACAGGGTTTCTGTCTTATGCAATGTTGCAAGGCAAACATCTACCATATAATTAATTAGTGTTTAATTTTTTGAGCTGAATTTCTTCCATCTACATCGTAATAATGTAAACAGCTTTCTAGGTATTTCTAGGAGTTACTCTGATAAATTGGTGCCTCATAATTTATATCACACTTGCGCCCTCTCACTAAAGGTACTATAAATGAGATCTAAGAGCAGGGGTGGAAAACTTTTCATGTCGGAAGGCTGCATTAATTTAGCTGTAATCAAATAAGGCCACATTCAGGAAACTTCAATTAGATAAACTTAAAAATTTACATTACTTTGTAAAAATCTAACTACTATGTACTTAATAATTTCAAAAATGAAAACTATTTGTTAATTTTAAAGTTAACTAAC
>NW_012144506.1:0-957 GCF_000956105.1 Propithecus coquereli | reverse complement strand
GTTCTGGAGAAAAACAGATTTGTGGTTCAATATTACATGACAAATGTAGTAGGAGATAATGAAGAAATCGGGTCTTTTCACTTTAGTTTTGTGTAGGTTCCATAACGCCACGACTTGTTCAGAGACAAAGAGATAAGGAATATTGAAGTATCAAAATCAGAATGCAACTCTTCGGATGCTAACACTACTGTATCAGAAAATTGTATAACCCCTCCTTAAGTACCAAGACTAAACAAGTTACAAGTTTCTCTAATTTTAAAAGAAGCAAAAGAACTTATGTTTTTTGTGAATTTAAAAGGGCTTGATTTTAAATTGTATTTGCAAATGTTTCAGAAAGTTTGAAGTAAAACACCGATAATTATGTGTACAGAAAATGTGATATGGTTTAAAATCCTCTCACTTGATTAACGTGTAAGTCAGTATTTATCCCCGACATTAAGTATGCAGACTATCCGGCCCCAGTAACGGCTGGATTCCAACCCAGTGACTCTCATATAACATGGTCTACAGCTGGGTTGGAAGCCATTGACCTCGAAACTTCTATTTTGCTATGTTAATTTGAAAACAGATGTTTGTGACAGTAATATCTTCTATATGGTCACATACTCTATTATTACTGTTGTGTGAAAATAGTAGTCTACATGACTGGCAATTTAAAGGTAATTATTAAAATGCCCTTGATATCTTCCTGTGCATGGAGTAGGTAGAGTACAAATGTAGAAAATATATTGTCTCATTTTTCAAGGAACTTATAAAGTACTACTAAGAAACAGAATCAGGTTTAGCAGATTTTAATCTGTGAGTCAGATTCTCTTACCCTATTCCCACCTAACAAAGTGTAGTGGCTTCTTCCCTAAAGAATAATAGAGTGAAGTGGTTAACAATGATATTTGATGCTATGAGTTTGATCTCCAGTTTGGTCACTTAAAAATCGTTTACGTTTGAGTAGATTATTTA
>NW_012144505.1:0-1491 GCF_000956105.1 Propithecus coquereli | reverse complement strand
TGGCTTGCATTTTCACACTCTTGTTTACTTTCTTGAACAGAAATTTTTGTTTCTCATAAAGTACATTTTATCTTAATTATTAGAGATTAAAGTTAGAGTTTAAAGTAAAAAACAAAACAAAAATCTCAAATTTTATCTATTCCACATCATGAAGATTTAGTCTTTTGTCTGTTTTATTTTTCTTGTGGATAGATTGATTCAACTCTCACATTTAGATATAAGATTCATGTAAAATTAGTTATTATTATATGATATGAAGTAGGGATCCAATTTTATTTTTACAGTAGAAACCCTAATTGACAGAGCATCCTTTTCCCCAGTGAATTTAAAAGGCATGTTTACTATAAATCAAGTGACCATTTTTGTTAGGGCGAGTTTCTGAGAGTTCTGTTTGTTTGTTTTTCAGTTCTATTTGTTTATCATTTTATATAATTGTTTCAATGCTACACTGTCCTAATTACTATATTTTTATAATAAGAGTTGTTATCTGATAGTGGAAGTACTTTGTCAAGGTAGCTTTGATTATCCTAAGAGCTTTCCTTTTTCATCTGAATTTATTTAAAATCAACCTGTAATTTCCAATAAAATTCTACCAGAACAAAAACTTGTTGGGATTGATATGGCATTAGATATATAAATCAGTTTGTAGAGCCTTGATTTCTTAACAATACAGTTTTCTGATA
Organism: Propithecus coquereli; assembly: GCF_000956105.1. Classification (NCBI taxonomy): domain Eukaryota; kingdom Metazoa; phylum Chordata; class Mammalia; order Primates; family Indriidae; genus Propithecus; species Propithecus coquereli. Next base: position 808 of record NW_012144505.1, on the reverse strand, counting down.
TATGATCCTGTTGTGTTTCCTATTTATTTGTCTTTTTAATTTCTTTCAGCGATGCTTTACTGTTTTCCATGTGGAGTTCTTGCACACCCTTTATTGTTTTTATTCCTACAATTTTGATTCTCTGTAGTATTGTAAATACTATTTTCTTGTTATTTATTGCTAACATATAAGAATGCAATTGACTTTTCTTTTATCCAGAGACCTTGATAAGTCACTTAGGTTGTGGGGGAGGGGAAGGTTAGGAGGTGGGGAAATGTTTTCCATATAGATAAACACACCTTCTGTAAATAATGACAGTTTTACTTCCTCTGAATCTTTACTTCCTTTCCAATCTTCAGAAATTTTGTTTTTCTTTGCCTTGCTGTGGTAGCTATTCCTCTAGTATGATGCTAAATTAAAGATCGAAGCTATTCTTAATTTGTTTCTGAACCTGAACTCATTCTTTGCCACTGAGTAGGATATGTGCTGTACGCTCTTCGTAGGTACTATGTTTCAGAATAAGGAAGTTTTTCTCTAACTTTTCCAAGAGTTTTACATGAGTATGTGTTGAATTTTATCAAATACTCTCTCCATATTTAATGTGATTACCATAATCTCTCTTTATTCTATTAATGTTGTAAATTATATTGATGACTTTTAAATACTAAAACAACCTTGAATTCCTATTAAAAAATCCACTTTGTCTTAGTGCATTATCCTTTCCATATATTGCTGGATTTGATTTATTGTTATCATGTTGAGAATTTTATCAGATTTTCATAAACCTATAATTCTGATATTATAAAACAAGTTGAGGACATTTTTTATC
>NW_012144504.1:0-940 GCF_000956105.1 Propithecus coquereli | reverse complement strand
CTCAAACTCCTGGGCTCAAGCGATCCTCCTGCCTCGGCCTCCCAGAGCCACCGCGCCCGGCCCATATTTACATTTTGATAGTAGCTATTGATGTATGTGTATCTTTTTTGGCTATACTATAAGAATATAACGTAATTCAATAGAAATATACCTTCTTGCTAATATTTTAATGGTATAGATCTGATAATGAATTATCATAGAAATATTACACTTAGTGTACTCTGTTGCTTTATGTTTGATTTTAAATTGAACATTAAAGGAATGAAGTATTTTAATTGGAACTCTGCCAGTACTTTTATCTAGAGGCCTGTTGCCATTTTTGTCTTCTATGAAATTTTTGTCCCAAGAAAGGCAGGATTACATTTTTTCCTAACAGATTGAATTGGTGTAGTGTATTCTTGGTTATCAAAATACTCATATAGCTTTGAGATTTTGGATGGGTAAATATTCATGATATGTGAAAAAGCCTGATACAGACTGTATGATCTCAATCCCATAAAATTAGAGTTGTATATTACGTACACTCAGGATCTAGAAGGACACGTCAAACCGTAAACTACTTGTGATTGTGGATGACTTTGTTCTTTGCTTCTTGTGTTTTTCAGTTTCTTATACTGCATATATTAACTTTTAAAAAAAGATAAAGGTTATTTTAAAAACTTGAAAAAAAAGTAAGCAATTCATATGAATGAGAAATTCAACAAAGATAGAAATCATATAAAAGAACCAAACAGTAACCCTGCAGCTAAAAAAATTAATGAATAAAATAAAAAATACAACAGAGAATTTCAACAGCAGATTTGATCAAGTAGAAGAAAGAATGTCTGGACTTGAAGATAGGTGATTTAAAATTCAGAGAAAGGCTGTCTTCTGAAAGGGACTTTTGGAAGTGAAATAATAACATCACATCTAAGTGAAATATGTGCCTATATCCACCGGG
>NW_012144503.1:0-1468 GCF_000956105.1 Propithecus coquereli | reverse complement strand
ATTTCTAGTCTTTTTCTTACTTATGCATATGAATTTTAAAATACATCTCTGTTATACTGCTTAATTGGTTTTATTGTCTTTTAAAAACTTCACTGGTATTCCAAGTCATATTTTGCAATGTGTTTTTATGTGCTCCATTCTGTGGATGCCCTAAAGGCCATACAATCAGTCTGCGACTGTTTGGTGACAGGGTTGTTTTTCTGTTTCTATGACTGTAAATAATATGCGATATACATCCTTGTTCATAAGTGATCACGTGCCTTTTGCTTTTTTCCCTAAGATAAATGGCAACTTTAGATACTGAGTGATGAATTTTCTTCTCATAGCTGATAATGTCTTCAGTTCTGCCAACTCTAAAATGCCACTTACCTTCTTTTGTCAGAGATCCTGAAATTTGTATAATGCGATTTTCCTAAATTTTAAGACATTTATTTTAAGGTAACATGACGTCCATCTATCACCTAACTTAAGTTTCAAAATGCACGGGGGCCTTTTGAAAATCCTGCATATGCTGACGGTGAGAATATAAAGTAGGATAGCAGGGCACTTCTGAGTATGGTTGCTCGTAAAACATTTGGTGCACAAGAAATTCTTAGTAAATTACACTATGTGATGGCTACAATCACAGTGATGAAATCTTTCCTCAGTTTTGGATTTTATGAACTGGGTACTGGTATAGGGCTATCACAAAACTTAGGTCTTTTTTTTTCTTTTTTATAGCTCATTTTAAATGCATTTTCTTTCACAGAATAAATCTATTGCAGTTTTTTGTTTTGTTTTAACATCGTACTTATCAATATCATCAGCCTTGATGAGTGAACCAGTGGTGAGCCCCAAGACCCAGCAACCTGGATGTTCTCTCTGGAATGTTAAACATGGTGAAATTTTGATAAACCCTTGAAGGGCTCTGAATGAAGTAGGTGATCATGGAGGCCAAACATGTAGATAAGTGAGATATTTAACCTCCTGCCCAGGCATTAAGAAGTTAGGTTAATAAGAGGTGCTACTTAAAATAACCATTCCCAAATCAGGGGAAGTGTGAAATGAAGTTCCAAGGATGCTGTCAATTCTACTGGGAGAGTTTGCAATGTTACTTTAAAATCAAATTTACTTTATCTGGGCAACCTGTAGCACTCTGGGAGTACTCAGTCTTGGGGGGCGGATGTAAATTAACAGCTCTACCTCCTCCTTCTCTCTCTCTGTTAAATATCAGAGTTGCAACTGCATGCTCAATAAGACACTGAATCTATCTGAAAGCACATCCAAATTGCTTTCACTTTAAGCAAAACCCCAAGGAAGAACAAGATGAAAGTGCAACTTTTTCATTTGTATGGGCGGTCCATTTGCTTGCTTAAGGCAAGTTTGAAATTGACAAGCTAATGTCAGTAGATGCCAGGACCATCTGAGGGGAAATGCCTGGGTGCTATAGCTATAGCGACGACTTTAAATGTTTGATATTGCTAATGAC
>NW_012144502.1:0-1040 GCF_000956105.1 Propithecus coquereli | reverse complement strand
AATGCAAACTAAAGCCTGAACAAATTAGTGAAAATTTCAGAAATTCAATTGTATGAAAACTCTCTGAGAGCAGGTACCCTGTTTATTTTGTTCTCACATTGTAGAAATATTCAACCAAGCTAATTAACATATCCATCACCTCACCAACTAATCCTGTTTTTGTGGTGAGAACATTAAAAATCTGTTTATTCTTTTAGCAATTTCCAAATATACATTATTATTAACTGTGGTCACCATGCAGTGCAATAGAGCGCTAAAACTTATTCCTCGAGTCTAACTGAAATCTATACCCTTTGATCAACATCTTCCTTTTCCCCCAGCACTGCCCCCGAGTCTCTGGTAACCACCTTTCTACTGTCTGTTTCTATGAGATTGACTTTTTTAGATTCTACGTGTAAGTGAGATCATATACTATTTTTCATTCTGCACCAGGCTCATCTCACTTAGCATGATGTCCTCCTGTTCCACCCATAATGTCGTGAGTGACAGAATTTTTTTTCTAAAGGCTGTATAGTATTCCGTTGTGTATATATACCATCTTTTCTTTATCCATTCATCTGTTGATGAACGCTTCAGTTGTTCCCATATCTTGGCTGTTGTGAATAGTGCTGGAATGAATGGATTTACTTTTTAAAGTTGTTCTTCCCTTGTTGGGGTCACCTCAATCCATCTGATGCATTTGATGACTGTACCCCAATGGGTGACTAGGCTTCCATTCTAGCATGTTCTTCAGGTCCGGTGTAAATCAATGGATGAAACGTATTTGCAGGAGATGGGTGTTGCCTTTCTCCCCTGTACGAAATGAGCCCTATAGCCAAGGGTCCTGTTACTATTCTCAGTCCTCTCTAGTCTTCATTTCACTTTTGTACATAGTAAGCTCTTTTTGCTGCAGGGACTCTGCACTTACTTTTCCTCTCCTTGCTACTCTCTCCCCTTGCCAACTGCTTAAGTCTCAGCTTAACTGTCACCTCCTCAGGGAGTCATTTTCTCTCTATTGTATTGCCCTGTTTATTTCCTCCATAGCACTCATCACAATCTGC
>NW_012144501.1:0-2047 GCF_000956105.1 Propithecus coquereli | reverse complement strand
GTCATATATATACAGCAAAAAAATTCTCTATCGTTAGACACGGTGTTTCCAGTCTTTCTAAAGCTACATTACGTTAAAAATTGTTGTGTAGAAATTGGGACTATACATCTCTGATTATTTTCCAAAATTGGATCCCTATAAAGGAAATTTCTAAGTAGAAAGTTATAAAGTGTTATAAGACTCTTGAAAAGTATTTGATCTTTGCCTTGTTGGTTTTATTTTCAAGTGGGTGCCCTGACAGATATTATAGAAATACTAGGAAGGGTTCTTCTAACTGGGTGATGTGAGAGAATTCTTTCGAAAAGACATAGTCCAACCTATGCAGAGTCAAACACACACACACACACACACACACACACACACACACACACACATGCACACACACTATACTAACTATAATTCTTTCTCATTGAGGAATTGGTAAAATTCCTAGTCAAGTATGAACAAAGAAAGTGCCTCTACCCTGATCCTGCCAGAATCTTCTTCAGTTGCTCTGTCTCTGCACTGAATATTAATGTTCCTCTTGATCCAGTCTGTCTCACGTTCCAGGACAGCCAGCATGTGTTTAAATGGTCCTGCCGTGCGTCAGGGATTTTATGCTGTTTGGAGAGAATTCTTTCTATCTGAAGAAAGTATTGACTCTCCAGCCACTATCCTTAGCTTTGTCCATTCCTAACTTGCTACTGCACCCACATGTGCAATGACAGACCGTAAGGAGGACTGCCACTTCCAGGGAGGGCTCTGCACAATGTCTAATTCTGTTGACTGATGGTGAGTAATTATCTTCCCGTACCCCATGACTCTGTGGGTATTCTGTGACACTTCCCATTGATCCAAATAGCTCCTAGATCTGTCCCTAGGGCATATTTCCCGTGAGTCTCCAGGCCTCCCAAATATGTCCTCCAATCAGGTCACCTAGTCATGACTGGTTTGTTGTTTAACCATTCACGTATTCATGGAGGATTTGCAACTATTTGAACAGGTTTTTATTTTAATTATTTGTCCAGCTTTGGCATACCGAGAACTGAGAAATGGTTGGCTTTTGTTTTCATTTTCTGTCATTTCTTAGTTGCTAATGCGTCTGGGACTATGAAATCAGGAGCATAGTGGGTGAGGGGAGCTCTGAGAAGCGGGAAGCATTTCTCTGATAATGAAGATATCGTACTGGTCCCTCACATTTCTCAGGGAAAAAAACCCACAGCATGTTAGAAAGTGAGAGGAGAATTTAGTGCATATGTTTGGAATCTATAACAAGCTAATTTGCTCCCTAAAGACAGTTCTGCAAGAAGGAAAGTCAGTTTGGGCAGACAGAGACAATTTTAAGAAGTTAGAGCTCTTAGCTCAAGTGAAATTGTTTGGGAAGAAACCCCTGGTGTAAACCAGTAAATACTTGCTTTGCAAACACCTCCTCAAGCTAGTTGCTTGCTCAGAGCTGACAGGGACATGCTGCGGGGCAAGCCCTCAGCTGCCAAATGAGTGTGCCCATTCGGAGCTGAGAGGAAAGGGTTAATTTAATTGAGAATTTGTTGGCTTCTGTGGGGAAGCTGAAGGGAAAACCACACAGAGGAACTCATGAGGCTTCATGAAAATTTAATTCGATTTCGTGAAAAGGAACGACTTGTATCCGGGCTTGCTGCGTTTAATATTAAAGCAAGGATGAGCTCCTAAGACAGGGATGGAGCTGGGTAAAACTGTAATCCCACAGATAGATCGTGTGTTGGGGGGAGGGAGGGAGAGAATGAGAAAGACAGAATGAGAGAGACAGAGCTCCAGCCAAAGGGAGAGTCAGAGGGAGGGTCAAACCCAGGGTCTGGGGGTTTGGTGCATCTGGCTCAGGCCTCCTATTCACAAAAGGCTTCGCACGTAGCCTTTTTCCCAAATGACACTTAATGAACTTTCTCAGGGATAGCTTGACAGGATGAACAGAAATCTGTTACCTCAAAGGAAATTCAAAACTTGTCATCAGGCTTCAGGGCATGCACTCCAAATTCATATTTTAAAATAAATTGTATAATTATCTATGTAAACCAATTATATTGCTTTACAT
>NW_012144500.1:35889-36251 GCF_000956105.1 Propithecus coquereli | reverse complement strand
AGTCATGGCAATGCCTGATTGGAGCATGGAAGTGCAATGATGAAAAATTGCTGGATTCAGAATATACGTTTGAAGCAGAGGCAATGGCACTGGCATAGAAGTTGTGAAGGAAAAGAAGAAAGGTAGGTAAAGATACCTCTTGGCTGTTGTCTTCATTAATTATAAATAGATAATTATAATTAATTGATATAGTAAAGATTGCGGAGGAACAGGTTTTGGGAGATAAGATAAAACCTGTTTAAATTCAGGTAAGTGATATCTCTATTGTATTTTCAAATTTGTAAAACAAGGCTGATAATTGCTCTACCCTGAGGGCTTTGTCATGAGGAACAAATGAGATATTCTTTGGAAAAGTGTTTTTT
>NW_012144500.1:32347-32738 GCF_000956105.1 Propithecus coquereli | reverse complement strand
TGCAGGGACTCAATAAATAATTGCTGAATTATGTTTTGTAAGAAGTATATCATAATTCAAATGTCAATATATTAATGCATTTGTAGAAATTATCTTAAATATTAATTTATGTAAAATTTGAGCCACTTTCATATTTTCTTCTGAAAAGGTGAATAAATATAAAGGAAAGAATAAACTTAGGAATCAGATATAATGGGCACACAATAAACATTTATTAAATGAATGAATAAGTTAATGACTAAATGAATGAATTTTCTGAATCTTCTTTAGGTTTCCTCTTTCTGTGAAGTATTACCTGTATCGGTGATTCTCAAAGTGTGTTCTCCAACTAGCAGCATCAGCATCACCTGAGAACTTGATAGAAATGTAAATTCTCAGGTCATCTTAGAAA
>NW_012144500.1:28293-29461 GCF_000956105.1 Propithecus coquereli | reverse complement strand
AACAAGAAACAAATTTAAAGGAAAAGTAAAAAAAAAAAAAAAGCAGAAATTTATTTATTATTACTCCAATTGGGAAAACATCCAGGATGCTGTGTTGTCACATTTTCACAAAAATGAATACACACACGTGCACATACATATTTAGTGTAAATTAAGAAAAATTATCTGCTATAACCTTGAAGCTGATAGTAGTTTATAAACAATTTGGGTTATCATATGGGCCACATTGCTCTAAGTCGACAAAAGAGGCGACATGTTGGGTTAAGTGGATGGTTTCTAGACGAAGATTTTCTGGGCAAAATCTTTATCTACTTTTATATCTGTTATAGTGAACTACAAACGTATCACCTCACAGCTCATTAGGCTTAGAGAAGGAATAATTTAAGCTAATCGTTATCTAGCCTTAATGATGCATGGAAATTGGCTGAGCTCAGCTCCAGGCAGGCTGACCTATCCCAAGGAAAGGGCAGCCAGGCTGTGGCTTTCAGCAGAAGAGAGTCAGACTAACTGAAGGCAAAGGGCAGGGGAGGGTAACAGCTCCTTTCAGTTTTGATATTTCAGTATCTCTGTAGTTTTGGTGGCTCCACATGTTGTAATCCAAGGCAGGATTAAAGTAAAAGCAAGCCAGGTATTTGCCAGGTGGGTAAAGGAGTAACTTGAACATTGTATAAGATAGAAGAACACTGGAATTTTATATATTAAGAAAAAGATTTTACACAGTCAGCTTTGCCGCCCTGCCCTAGTTCATGCCTAGTATATTCCGTGTTCCACCTTAGCCTCTCCACTTTTTTCATCAGATGAATTTCTATTTTTACTTGCTGATTTATTTCAGGTGTTTTCTTGTTTATTTCATAGCCCTTACCACTATTGAAGTACGATTATGAGCTAGTCTATTTCCTGCATTGGACTGTATGTTTCCTAAATATAGGAAATATATCTCACAGCTCTATGCCTTAGTTTTCTTGTCAGAAAAATGATAATTATAATAATATTGCTAACCTCACAGAGTTGTTATGAAGGCTAAGCTGGTTAACAGCTGCAAAGTGATTTAAATTTTGCTTGGCATACAGTAAGTGCTCCAGAAGTATTTGTCATCTTTGCTGTTGATTATTGTTGTTTAAATAACTTAAAAACCTAACCCTTGTCATAGGAGTTTCAATCTATTTAG
>NW_012144500.1:27048-28243 GCF_000956105.1 Propithecus coquereli | reverse complement strand
AATCTCTAAGAAGATTTCCAGTTAAACTTCAGTGAAAGTGAATGATACAGCCCCCAAATCTGAAAGACATAGATAACCTAGTATTTACAGGAAAGCCTTGAAGCAAAGAAAAATAATTGAAGACTGTACCTAAAAATGAGATTTGAGTAAGCTCCCAGGTCAACATATGATCAAAGTACAAGACAAAATCCAGATCAGAGTGAAAGGCTGAGAAAACTACTTTGCCAAAAGGCCAACCAAAGGGTCCTCAAGGGAAGAAAATTTATACTTTCGGTATTTAGAGAAAAAATGAGTTTGGAAATCAACATTGTCATTCATCAGAGAACTCACACAGGGAGGAATTCTATAAGCATTTCTCTTGTAAAAAAGTATTCAAACAAATGTCTAATTCTCCTTTCTCCAGGGAATTCATTTTGGGGATAAGGCCAATAAATGCGATCAGTGTGGGTAAGCATGCTGTCAAAAATGATATCTTCATGTTTACTCTTGAGACTGTACAGGAGAGAAGTCATATGAAATAATATCAGGATGAGGAGGAAAATTTAACTAGACATCTCTTGCAAAAGCCACATAAGAAGCATTCCTAAAACACACGCAAGTTAGTTTTAGGTTGTTTGCTCTTAAAGGATTATTTATACTACTGTGCTCCTCGATTGCTGGTGGTAAAAAATTATATGTGTGGTTATTATGTGTAAGAACATTCCTAAAGTTTATGACGGCTATAAAAAGCAAACAAAACATAGTGCCTTGTCCCCAAGAAGGTTGCAGAACCCACAAATATCACTCGAAATGCAATCCATGTTTTTTTTTTTCTCAAAGTGAAAACCAAAAGTAAATCAGGCTATGCGTTTAAAAAAGTGACAAAGACCATAGAAAGGATGTGTTTTCTCCCAGTGAGTATAATCTGGAGAGGACATTGGATAGGAGACGGACTTTGAACATGCAGGATGGGTAAAGTTTCAAAGGATAAAAGGAATTAGAGAGAACATTCTGAGGTGGGATAAGGGAATAAAGAGGGGTAGAATGGGCATAATTAAGAGAGAGAAAAACATAGTGTGGCAGTCAGAATAATGCCCTCCCAAAGACGTACATATCCCAATCCCTGATGTGTAAATATGTTAGGTTAGCAGGCAAAGGGGAATTCGGGTTGCAGATAGAACTAATGGTCCTAATCACCTGACCTTTAAATATGGAG
>NW_012144500.1:26356-26998 GCF_000956105.1 Propithecus coquereli | reverse complement strand
AAAATGAGAATCATAGCTAGATACAAATCTAGACCATAGTCCCCATTCTCCCTTGCAGGTAGACTATGTGGCTAGGCTCTCTCCAGTGGAATGTGAGCAGAAATGATGTGGGAAGATTATTGGTCAGAATTCTTAATAGAGTTGGTGTCCTACTTTTATACTTCCCTTCCTCTTCTTTCCTGAGGTATGGCAAAAAAGAGACTGGGTCCCAGCATGACCTTGGGGAAATCAGTTGCTCTGCTGATCTGAACCTCCCAGGACAGTTAGATGAGGAAGTAGTATCTATTTTATGAAGTTACTCACATTTTTGTTTCCATAGCTGAGCTTGTCCTAACAGGCTTCAAGAGTTTCTGGCACAAAATATGATATCAAGAAATGTAGTTGTGACTTTCTTTAAATAATGTCAAACTCTGTCTATGCAGATTTAAGCACAATCATACATGATCAGGCACATGAAACTCCTTTAAACACGATGTGTCTTCAATCACTTGCAAAGATAAAATGGGACTCTAAATTTGCAGAAACATTGTATTGTATAAATTGATATAGAAGAAAACTCTATATGAAATATATTAGCAAGACATAAACAAGAAACAAATTTAAAGGAAAAGTAAAAAAAGAAAAAAAGCAGAAATTTATTTA
>NW_012144500.1:14246-14605 GCF_000956105.1 Propithecus coquereli | reverse complement strand
GCTGTGAGCTAGGCTGATGCCACGGCACTCTAGCCTGGTTGACAGAGTAAGACTCTGTTTCTAAATAAATAAATAAAATAAAATAAAATAAAATACGATATGAAACTTTGAAGCTAAGCCTTAAAGAATGGAGCAGAATGCAATAAGAAAAGGTGTTGCAGAATGTGAAAGGGCCTAGAAGTCAAATAGAGTCATTGCCTGAAACAAAAATCCACAAAAAATACTTTGCTTATAGGGGAAAATCACATTCTGAGAAATGTAAGTAATGTGGCTAGTTAGAGGCCAAATTTATGGGGGAGTTATAAGAGTAAAGGTAAATGTAGGCAGTTCATAAGGGGACATGAAATTGTATTTTTTAA
>NW_012144500.1:2654-3215 GCF_000956105.1 Propithecus coquereli | reverse complement strand
CTCTCATTTATCCATTGCACATTAAGTTAAACAATTAGATGCATGACCCATTATTAGGAAGAAATGTTCTTAGAAAACAACTATCAACTAATAAAAAAAATGCTGTTTAAGGACTACAAATTTGCCTAATGCTTAAAAAAAATGTACTTTTTTGCTGTTGATTAAAAAAAAGCAAGAAGTAGACAGTGCAGCACAGAAATTGTGAAACAAACTAGAAAAAAACATCAGTCAGTGGAGAGGAGAAAAGTCATTTAAACCACAAAAGAGATGTGTTTCCTAGACACAGTGGATCAGAATAGGCATCAATACTTGAGTAAGGAATAATTGGAAGTTTATAAAGCACCCCATTAATACATATATATTCCTTTCTTATATGCTATGTCCAAATATATTATACAGAAAAATATACTCATTTCCCCTTCCAACCTGATTGTCTTGATAAAGTGAGGTGTTTCTTCAGCTTTCGTTTTCATAATGCCAATTGATTAATGAGAGGAACTGTCAGGTGGATTGGACAAGACCATGGTCTCTGGAGACATCATCACCAGGGTTCAAATCCCA
>NW_012144500.1:0-881 GCF_000956105.1 Propithecus coquereli | reverse complement strand
TGTTAAGATAAACACGAATTTTTCTTTGAGCCAACACAGCCCCCACATTGATGAAAGGACACTTATTCTATTAGCTGAAATTTATTCTGTGGCCTAGAGGTAACTGAAAAAAAAAATCTACGTTTCCCATCTATGTTGCCTATTTTCCCTCCTGGAAGAATAGCATCAGCTTTGTTAGATGAGGTGTTATTATTTCCCTAGCTTTATCTCCTTCCGAGAAAATGAAAAGTGAACTTTTTGCCAATTCATTCCACCATCCAGAAATATCTTTACGTAGAAATGAAAAAAGAGTGTTACAAAAATAGTGATACATCATCTTACTGGAGAAAAAATGAGAAAACAAGGAGAGTTAAGTTGGGGCCATAGGTAAGTCTAGATAACCAAGGGCTTTTACAGTCGAGGAAAAGAGTTTGAATACAAGCATGTGTACAGCCAGAGCTAGTACCAATTTAAAAGAGATGGTACCAATTAGGAGGTTCTGACTTTCAGATTCAAGTTCTAGAAAAACATTCTAGAAGGAAATGCTCTCTGACTTGTCAACATATCTGCTTCCTCAAAACTTCCTTTGCCTATCTCTGTAACAAAAGCCAAATATGTCAAATTTCAATTCATTCAGTCATTCTATATCCTATATCACATATTCACTTAGCAAGAGGCATCTAGAGAAAGGCCAGAGACTTTGGAATTGGAAAGGTCTGTAAATTAACTAATCTCTTGGCTTACTATTACAGATAATTTTTTGATTTAACTGTGAAATAGGAATAATAATAATACCCACTCAACAAGACTGTTGTAAGGATTAATTAAGGGAAAAATTTCCTCTTTTCTCTTTCCATTACCTTTGAGGTCAACAGGAAAATGAAAATTTAAAGCAAACAAAA
>NW_012144499.1:0-2142 GCF_000956105.1 Propithecus coquereli | reverse complement strand
GTCTTGATTTCCTCCTTGACCCAATAATTGTTCAGCAGTAGGTTGTTTGTTTTCCATGACTTTGTGTAGAGATGAGTGTTTCTGTTGGAGTTGATTTCTAATTGTATTCCACTGTGGTCTGAGAAGATATATGGTATGATTTCTACATTTTAAAATTTGTTGAGACATTTTTTGTCACATAGGATATGGTCAATCTTAGAGAATGTCCCATGAGCTGATGAGAAAAATGTATATTCAGTGGGTTTTGGGCAAACATATAAAGAATAACTGGTTCCTATCCTACAGAAATTATTCCACAGCATCTAGAAGAAAGGAATCTTCCACAACATGTTTTATGAAGCCAATATCACACTGATACCAAAACCAGGAAAGGACACAACAACAAAAGAAAACTACAGACCAATATCTCTTAGGAATATAGATGCAAAAATTCTCAATAAAATCCTAGCAAACTGAATTCATGTGCTTATCCAAAAAATAATCCATCATGACCAAGTGGGCTTCATTCCAGAGATGCAGGGATGGTTCAACATATGCAAATTTATAAATGTAATTCAACACATAAATAGAAGTAAAAACAAAGACCATATGATCCTCTCAATAGATGCAGAAAAAGCACTTGACAAAATTCAGCACCCTTTTATGATAAGAACACTTAATGAAATAGGCATAGTTGGGACTTACCTCAAAATGATAAAACCCATATACAATAAACCCACAGCCAACATCATACTGAACAGGGAAAAATTGAAACCATTCCCGCTTACAACTGGAACCAGACAAAGTTGCCCTCTATCACCACTCCTATTCAACATAGTGCTGGAAGTCCTAGCCAGTGCAATCAGACAACAGAAGGGAATCAAGGGCATCTAAATTGGGGCAGAAGAGATCAAACTATTGCTCTTTGCTGACAATATGATCTTATATCTAGAAAACCCTAAAGATTCTGTCATGAGACTACTGGAATTGATAAAACGAATTCAGCAAAGTCTCAGGTTACAAAACCAATGTACACAAATCAGTAGCATTCTTATATGCCAACAACAGTCAAACTGAGAGCCAAATCAAAGACTCAATACCTTTCACAATAGCAACAACAACAACAAAATAACATCCATAGGAATATATTTAACTAACGAGATGAAAGAACTCTACAGGGAGAACTATGAAACACTAAGGAAGAAATAGCAGAGGACATAAACAGATGGAAAACCATACCATGCTCATGGGTCGGCAGAATCAACATTGTTAAAAATGTCTATACTACCCAAAGTGATCTACAGATTCAATGCAATCCCTGTTAAAAAACCAACATCATTTTTTGCAGATCTAGGAAAAATAATTCTATGCTTCATATGGAACCAGAGAAGACCCCATAAAGGAAAAGCAAGCTTAAGCAAAAAGAACAAATTAAGGGGCATCAATTTATCAGATGTCAAGCTATACTAAAAGGCTATAGTAGCCAAACTAGCATGGTACTGGCACAAGTACAAGACATAGATTAATGGAACAGGAATGAGAACCTAGACATAAAACCATCTTCATATAGACATCTGATCTTTGACAAAGCAGCCAAAAACATACACTGGGGAAAAGAATCCTTATTCAATAAATGGTGCCAGGAAAATTGTATAGCCACATGTAGAAGACTGAAACAGGATGCACACCTCTCACCTCTCACAAAAATCAACTCACTTCGGATAACAGACTTAAACCTAAGGCATGAAACCATAAGAATTCTAGAATAAAATGTTGGAAAAACATTATACACATCGGCAAAGAATTTATGAAGAAGACCCCAAAAGCAATCACGGCAACAAGAGAAATAAATAAATGAGGCATGATCAAATCAAAAACTTCTGCACAGCCAAGGAAACTATCATCAGAGCAAACAGACAACCTATAGAATGGGAGAAAATATTTGCGTGCTAAACATCTGACAAAGGGCTAATAACTAGAATCTATCTAGAACTCAGGAAAATCAGCAAGAAAAAATCAAACAACCCCATTAAAAAGTGGGTAAAGGACATGAACAGAAACTTTTCACAAGAAGATAAACTAATGGCCAAGAAACATATGAAAAAATGCTCAACATCTCTAATCATCAGGAAAATGCAAATCAAAACCAAAATGAGATATCAC
>NW_012144498.1:0-6451 GCF_000956105.1 Propithecus coquereli | reverse complement strand
AGTACAGGCACGTGCCACCACACCTGGCTAATTTTCTCTATTTTTAGTAGAGACAGGGTCTCGCTCTTGCTCAGACTGGTCTCAAAATCCTGACCTCAAGCAATCTTTCTTCCTTGGCCTCCCAGAGTGCTGAGAATTACAGGCATGAGCCACCATGTTCGGCCTCCCTGGGGAAGATTAATTACTCCCAATGGTGAAGAGTACTAGATGGATGAGAATCTCAAATAAATCTTGGTTCTACTGCAGAAGTGTCACTTTCTAGAACCCTGAAGGCCTAAGGAAGCTGCATGAGCAGTGTAGTCTATGATGGCCCATGGGCTTTAGAGTCAGGCAGAGTTGACCCTCAGTCCTTCCCCAGCCACTTAGTACCTGTGGGTCTTTGGACACGTTCCTTGACTTGGAAAGTTATATAAACCTTTTCTGCAAAAAAAAGACATAATGGTACTGATTGCATAAATAGCAGCAATTCTTTGTTCCTCTTTACAATGTGCATTTGCAGCCCCTCCCATGGGCAGGCAGAATCTGTTTTCCCAAACCTTGGACCTTGCTGGCCTTATTTGCTCTGGCCTGTAGAAAGCTGTCAATATTACAGTGTCCTAGTTTGGGGGCTAGGTGGTAAATATCTTGAGTGCTTCTTGTTTTTCTTTTTCAACCCTCACATTCTTATGAGAATAAGCCCATGTTAGCCAGCTGGAAGATGAGATTCAATGGGGGTAGGAAAACTAATGTATCCCAGTCTACAGCTTGCTTGGCTCCAGAAGCAGAGCTGTCTAGTCAACCAGCAGCTGACCATACATGCCTGAAGGAGCCCAGCTGAGATCAGAAGAATGAGGTTTTCTTTGCCCTTTATATAAGGTTGGATCTCTTATTAGATTTTGTTGAGTTATAGAGAAATGCATATAGACGTGTGTGCATGTGATTTGTGCTTTAACTCACACTGTTCTCCCACCACAGGAGGAAACAGATAACCACAGCCTAACCATTAGTGTTAAGGCCGAATTTCAGGTTAATAAGTTTGCCTTTCATGTAGTCCCTCCACATCCAAACAAGGCTGTGGACAGATCTCAAGACATGAGGTTCCCTCCTCCTGGAGCCCCATTGTCATTTGATCAGTGTCCGAACTCTGGAATGGGGATGAGCTCTGCCAAGCAGCAGGTGGGAAGTAGTGGTCTGTCTGTGGGTACTTCTTGTTTGCAGCTCCCATTCTTTTTGGGGGCACAGTAAAATTGATGCTCCAGAATGACGTGCCACGGATATTCTGCTCTTGGGCACCCTCCCTGGACAGAACTGAGGCTGTGGCTCTTGTGCCTTCCCCAGTTTTATAAATGTGAAGTAGTGTGATACCGAAAAACTAAATGGAAAAATGAAATGCGAGAATTATCATTGTTCGGTTCCAACAGCAAATTATTAAAAGTGGTTCCTAAGGAAATATTTTAAAAAGTGATGTCATACTTTTCTGTGGAGCATAAAAAATAAAAATAAAAGCGGATATCAAATGAGTTTTCATGGGAGCCTTATTCAGGTCAGAAATGCAGACATTGTATATTAGCTCAGTATACAAATTTTCCTGATCTTTCAGGAAGGACCAAGAGGCCTTTTAGGTCCTGTTGTCCTGTGTCAATTATGGCTGAGAGGTCCACACTAGGACACTCAAGTCCTGGAAACCAACCTGGGTCAGCGTCAGGAAGAAGTGGTGCATGTGGGCCCCAAAGCAGCTTAGGGGGTCCTTTCCCTGAGTGATTGAGTTTCCTGACTGTATGGAGCAGGGGTCAGGCCTTTCCCCTGTGGCGTTTTCTCATCTTTGAAACAGTGGCAGGAGTGACACTCTGAGAGGCCTGACCCAGGTGTGAACCATGCTGCCAACCCAGGGGTGCAAGGGGTGCTCCTGGGGTACAGAGGTGCATCTGTGACAGCCCACAGGGATAGAGGAAAGGAGACTTTGAAAAGGCTAGTGCCAGGTTACCAGGGACCAGCCATTTTCATTTTAGGCAGTGGACTGAGTTTCAGACACTCACCAGGGTGCTTCCTGCCCGCGCTCCCAAGAAGCCTGAGAACTACCAGGCCCACGGCCCACTCTCCCAACTGCAATGGAGGGGCAGTACTGCGCATGTCTGAAGGGGCATGGCTGAAGGGTGGGGTTGGAATGGACAGGGCTGAGAAAAGGGAAATAGGGGGAGGGCAGAGAGAAATGGGGGTGACATGAGATGGAAGTGGCCAGGAGGACAAGCATCACCATGGCAAACCCGAGCAAATCGTGAGAGGCCCCTGGCCACTTCCTGGATTGTGAAGACTCAAACTTCAGGCAAGAGAACCCAGAAGCCAGTATCTTTTGTGAACTGCGTTGTCACAATTACAGGATAACGCTAGTCGCCCTAACCACACTTGTTCCCTGCAGACAGGAGAGGTTTGGGAACAGCCAGGCTCCCTTGAACATGGAAACTGCTCTTAAAGTGCAAGTAGCGATGGTAGGAAGGCAGGGCCTTCGCACGGCAAGCTGGGAGATGTAGTCTCTTAACCACCCTCAGCCTGTTGGATTCAGGGCTGCACAACTACACTCCCAGCGAGCACTGGGCTCGGGAGCGTCGTGCAGCCCTAGAGGAAGGGCAGAGAGGTGCTCACTCCACCGAGTGTGCTGGGAGTTAGTAGTCTCTCAACAGCGCTCAGCCCATTGGTGCCAGGACTGCAGGACAACAATCTGGACATGTGCTGGGCTTGGGGGGGTCGCGCAGACCTGGAGGGAGGAGCAGGGCGGTGTGCACCTCGCTGGGCATGCTGGGAGCTATAGTTTCTTATCCGCTCTCAGTCCACTGGTCGTAGCGCCACAAGACTTCAATCCCAGCAGGTGCCGGGCTCGAGGGCTGTGTTCTGCCCTATAGGCAGGGGCTGGACTGTTTGCACCTCCCAGGGCACGCTGGGAGTTGTTCTCTCTTTACCGTTCCCAGCTTGTGGGTCGCAGGACTGAAGGACTACAATCCCACCATGGATCGGGCTTGGGGGCGGTGTGCAGCCCTGGAGGGAGGTGCAGGGCGGTAGCAACTGGACTTGTCCTAGGCGCTGCTGGCTTTGCCGCTTTCATGCCACAGGGTTGAATCCAGAGGGGACATGAGAAGCAGGGGTGGGCTGGGCGGTGAGGAGGCTGTGAGGCTGCAAAGTACACCTTGAATTTGCCCAAACTGGGCACAACCCCTCCTTGCCCACCCCACGGAGCAACTCAGTTTCCTCTCCCACCCACACCCCGGGGGTCTTTCCAGAGCATCGCACCTCCCCCAGCTCAGGGAGCCACCCGCTTTCCTGAACTGCTCCGGGACCTGTCCTGATGTCCAAGACACTGTCCACTGTGCCGCTCCCTCTGCCTTCTCCAGAGCATCAGTTTGGCTGCTTTTAGAAGAAATTTGCTGCCTGTCCTGCCTACAAACAACTTCAGAGCTTTGCAGGAGGTGACACGGATTGTGGTTTCATGAAAATGTCACCCTCACTGGTGCCTTTTTTTCTGATGTGGAAGTTGACACATGAGGGAGGGTAATAATCGGGTTATCCAGGATCTGCTGAGAGCAGAGAAGAAAATCACAATTCCCAGGCATGTGTCTGGTGGCCCTTTTAACCAACCCATTTGAGTGGACAGGCCTCCAAAAGTCAACCTGAAGGTGATGATGGTTTAGGCATTTTTCACTTGAAATCATCAGCCTCATCTCAACCGAGGCCGGACTGGCCAGTGTCTCAAAGACACACATGTCAACCTTATTCCTCAGGAACAAGTGTTCAACCTTTTGGGCAGTGACTTTCAAAGTGTGGAGCATGTGGGGATGATTTGAATGAAGAGCTCGTCACCCCCAGCAGTCTGAGATGTATTATAACTTGCGTGGACTGATCTGTTGAATTTGTCTGTCTAAACATCCAGGAGCACTTCTGCTTCCCTGTAGCCTCTTAATATTGTCCCTAAATTCCTTAAGTTCTCAAATACGGTACCTTTGATTCCTAGGTGGTACTAGCTTTCATGTTGTTCTATCTAGTCTGTTAAAACTTTAGTGTTAATTTACATAAAATAAGACCTTTTTCATAATACACATTTCAGTAAGTTTCACTTGTGCTTCCTGAATGTGGGTGACTATCAAAAGACCTGAAGAACCTGGTCATGCAAGTGGGACCCTATTGCTGTATTTTGTGAATAATTGACCCCTTCAGGGTTAATTACAGCTGGATTCATGTTCACCACTGCAAAGAAAGGAAGAAAAACCTTATGGTATCTATGAGCATGGCAAGATGAGGAAGTATAGGAAGACCACAGCACAACACCAGGGCTCTTCTCTTGTTTGAAATAGGGCCTGTGGGGACGGTCTGTGTGATCATGTGCACACATCCAACCCCATCCCTCAGAGTTCTCATCCTATCCTTGCTCTAACCTCCTTAGGTGGGAGTTTCTGATTACACTTGTCCACAAGTGTTGGATGGGTCTGTTGTAACATGAGGGGATTCATCATCTTAAAACAAGGATTAACGGAGAGGGAAATCATGTGAGCTGTGTTCAGAGGCACGGCTGATGGGTGTGTGGCTGCAAAGACACTGTGCTCTCAGCAGTCCTCACAGTGTCTGTCTTGAAAGCCCAGTCCTCGTGCAGCCACAGCTGCTGTTCACAGAGCAAGGTACTCCTTGGTGTTCAGTGTCTTCTGCTTAGATTTTGTGGCTCTGACCCTCCTTTCCTCACCTCGTTTCTTAGAGTGTCTGCTGGGTTGCCTGGTTTGTTCCCGTTGTTTTCTGGGAGCAGTTGTGTAACTGTATTCCAGAGGATTTTTAAGGACTCTACCCTCACTTCCTAAGTCACCGTACACTGGCCACGTACTTATCTTGTTGAAGCCCCATATTCATCCTCTCCAGTGGAGCGGTGAAGAATTCTAGTTACTTGTAGATCTTCTCATTCTGATGCTGCTAGGGCTCTGTATGAACCAGGGCATCTTGTCTTTGGCCTCATCAACATTATTCCTTTTGTGTATTTTGAAGTCATACTACTTGTTAATAGTGTGGTCACTTGTCCTAACAGGCACTTTTAAGTAGTTTAGTGAATTTATTCCTGGAAACAACTTGAAGTAGGCATGTGATCCCCATTTTACAGGTGAGAAAACTGACACCTGGAGAGGTTGAGTAGCTTTCTTAACTTTATATAAGTTCATGGTGCATTTTTAAACTTAACCTAGAGCTCTGCCTCTAAGGTGTGTACATTTATCTCATATTCTACTTCATATCTCTCTGCCACCATTCCCGTGGGTACATGTTTCATTCTGAGGCCATTTTTTACTTGATGATAGAAAATTTGCCCAAATAGGTGCTTGGTGAGAGAGGGAAATTGCTGGAGCTTTACCTTCCTTGTTTGCCTTCCCCTTGGCAGGTACTAGGTTCACTGAGTGAGCTGGAGCAGTGGTAGATCCTGATGTGCCCTCTTCTGGGACGTTTGTTGTCATATAAATATTAATCAACTCACTTTTTGCATTTGTGATTTCTTTTTCTTAATTTTTCCTCTGGGCTTTCTCTTACAGGTTCATGCTATGAACTAACATATGATACAAATATTGATCAAAATAAAACTATTGCCCTCCTACCAACACTCATTGTTTCTTCTTTTTCTAATTATAAAGAAACACATGCCATAAGGATTCAAATCTTACAGATCTTTGAAAAGAGAAAGTCTCTTTTTTCCTACAAACTGAATTTCTTAAGAAACTATAGTTGCCAGGTTGGTGTTTACTCTTCTGGATATTTTCTATGAATTTATAAGTACACAAATTTTTAAACATAAATTATATCATTCTACATTGTTTTTTAATTTGTGATTTCCCAAGCTATATATCATTGACATCTTTCCATGTAAGTGCACCAAATTCTAACTTACTGTTTTCAATGTCTTGAAGGTATTCCAAAGAATGGGCGGGGGCATGATTTATTTAACTGTTCCTTCTTTGATAGAAATTTACGTTATTTCTAGTTTCATTATTATAAATAATGCTGCAGTAGGTGCCTTGTATATAATTTACTACACTGATATAATTGCTCAATTTGCCCTTATTTCTTCTAGTCAGAGAATATAAGTTGTGGTTTTAACATTTATTTTATAGGAGTTATTATTTGATTTATAGGGAAATTAATTTTATCACTGGATAAAGACAGTTATAAAGAAACTGGACTTCAAGGCCACTCATTCAGTATTATGCTTGGGTCATCTGTTTCTAATGAATCAATATTCCCGTAACTATTTTAATGTAAATGTTTGAATTGCTTCTGCTCTATTTGTTCAGAAAAAGTATGATGTTTTTCTGTCTTTAAAACTTCTGAATTCAGGGGTTATTAATTGGGCTTCAGAGAGGATAAAATGTGGCTCTTGTATTATTTCTCTTCAGCTGTAGGCTGCAACTGACAAAGATCATAGAATTGGAGAAGGCCCATTTTTTTTTTTTTTTTTTTT
>NW_012144497.1:0-2040 GCF_000956105.1 Propithecus coquereli | reverse complement strand
TGATATGATGACTGTGTGGTACTCTCTTGGCCATGCTCCGCCCTTTGAAAATGTTATACTTTCTATCGTTTGTTTTCTCCCACATTTGTTCTGGTTTTTATGGTAAAATATCCACCATGTTGTTGAGACTGCAATGCCAAGTAAAGGGAGACCCCAGGGCATGAATAAGGAAATCTTACCAATTTTTGACTTCACCAGTAACAATCTCATTTTGGAAAAAATGAATTCTATACGTGTATTGAGTGCCCTGATTGGGCTAAAACTGTTAATATAATGTGGCTACTTCAGTGAAGTGTATCCTCTTCCTCCAAGAGTCTAAGGTGCTTTCTGTTGTTTATTGAAACAGAAGAGAGAAATTTTGTGGTATACAAATATTTTCAGGGCCAGGCAGATGAATGAGGAAAAATATGAATATGGGGTTATGGCATGATGTTTTCTCCTCTGCATCTCAGCCTGACAGACTGTTTCTATGCTCCCAGGAGGACACAGCAAGGCACAGAAGTGAGAATTTGAGAAGTTACTTCCATTTGGTGGATTTTGAATACAAACAGTACATCTCCAAAGTTTCAGTGATGATATAGGATGGAGAACTGGACTTGTCCTCAACTCCTTTCCAAGGAGCACAGTGTTGGCACTTGAAGTCCTCAGCTGGCCATACCTGGGTGAAGATCTTCAGGGAGGATACTGGGACAGAGATGGTGCAAATACCCAATCGACAAGTCCTCTCTTCCTAGGGTATTTAGGTTGCGGAAGATGTAGAAGTGGTTTTCAGATTTTCAGTTGGCAATGATTAAAAGTTATGTATAAACTTTATAATTTTGAGATCATGAATCCATCCATGCTCATTCAACAGAAAAAGTATGTCTTTCATATATGTCTTAGTCCATTTTCTATTGCCTGTAACAAGCTACCTGAAACTGGGTAATTAGTAAAGAAACAAAATGTATTTCTTATAGTTCTAGAGGCTGGGAAGTCCAAGGTGCAGGGGCTGCATCTGGTGAGGGCTTTCTTGCTGGTGGGGACTCTCTGCAGTCCCAAAGTGGTGCAGGGTATCACATGGTAAGGGAGCTGAGTGTGCTAACTTACATCTCTCTTCCTGTATTAATAAAGCCACCAGTCTCACTGCGCTGATAACCCATTAATTCATTAACCCATTAAGTCATTAATTTATGAATGGTTAATCCATTTATGAGGGCAGAGTCCTCAAGACCTAATCACCTCTTAAAGGCCCTAGCTCTCAATACTGCCACATTGGGGATTAAATTTCAACATGAGTTTGGAGGGGACAAATATTCAAATCATAGCACTCTTTCTCTCCCTTCTCCTCCTCTTCCTCCTTCTCTTCTTTTCGTCTCTCTCTCTGTGTATGTGCGTGTGTGTATGTGTGTGTGTGTATTATATCAAGGTCTGTCCAGAAAGTATTCAGCCATGTAATATGAAAAAATAGAGCCATTTATTGAAGAAGATACAAGATACAGGAAACATTGTACACAAGACAATGATGCCTCAGTCCCCATCAAAGTAGACACCTTGGGACCTCACAGAGTTCTCCCGGAGTCTCTTAACCTAACCCATACAGGTTCCACATTCTCAGGTGTTCTGCTTGTTGCAGGCCTTCCAGAACACAGATAACATTCAACAGATTGTCAACCATCTTTGAAGCATTTGTGCCACACTTTTATTTGTGCTGCATTCATTGTATCGGCCCTGAAAGTGTTCTGAATCATCCAAATAATTTCTGTGGAGCAATGTTCAAGCTTTACTCAAAATTTGATGCAGATTCGCTGCTCTACTCACTCAGTCATTTTGAACGAGACAGCCACACAGTACACATGCACACTCAATGGCATCTAGCGCCCCACTTACTAGTACAGGAAAGTCGTCATTGTTCACACACGTGCATTCCAGTCCACTCTCCTTGACTGCCAGGTTACATCATGTCATGCAAACTGTTCTTATTATATTAAAATAGCTGGCTACTTTCCAGACAGACCTCTATTTACCCAATGGTCTTTGATGAACATTTAGGCACTTCTCAAA
>NW_012144496.1:0-2397 GCF_000956105.1 Propithecus coquereli | reverse complement strand
TGCCTTGTCTTGTTTTGACAGTGGCTCTTCCACTCTATGACTCCATGCAGAGTGGATACTCCATATGTTGAAAGGCAAGACATATTTATTAAAATAGACTTGCTTATTATTAATTTTTCTCCTTTTTTAAACATCAAGGAAGACTATGGCATTGCATCTGTCTCTTTTTTTCAAGATCTTTCTCCACTGTTTTTGTTAATGAACCTTCAAATCCAATACCTTGAACTTCATCTCACTGTTGGCTAGACAATCAGAAACTCTGATGCGGCTGAAGACCAAGACACTTAAGAAGCATGTTCTAAAAGCATTCTCAAAGACTAAATTAACAAAGCCAGGGAAAAGCTCGTGTTTGTAGCTGTTGTTATGGCTTTATGGCAATTATGTATAAATATACACCATTACCCCTGACATTAATATCTAAAACCAAACAGTGTCTTTTGTTAAAAAACAATACTGGAGTTTTTTTTTTTTGAGACAGTGTCTTGCTCTGTTGCCTGGGCTAGAGTGCTGTGGCATCAGCCTAGCTTGCAGCAAAAGTTTTCCAACTTCTCAAGTCTTTTTCTTTTTCTTTTTTTTTTTTTGAGACTGGGTCTCACTCTCTCGCCGTGGGTAGAGTGCAGTCATCATCGCTCACTGCAACCTCAAACTCCTGGGCTCGAGCAATCCTCCTGCCTCAAGCCTCCCGAGTAGCTGGGACTACAGGTGCTCGCCACCACACTCGGCTAATTTTTTCTATTTTTTGTTGCCCAGCTAATTTTTTCTATTTTTAGTAGGGACAGGGTCTCACTCTTGCTCAGGCTGGTCTTGAACCCCTGACCTCAAGTGATCCTCCCACCTTGGCCTAGAGTGCTAGGATTACAGGTGTGAGCTACCGTGCCCACTGGGTCCAGGTTTTAAAGATAAAACTGCTGAGAAGAAAGCTGAAACACAGCATCACTGAGGTGGCTTCCAAATTTTGCTATAATACAAACACATGGCATCTTTTTTATGGTGTGTCTCAAAGTGAGAACAAACCAATTTAGAGCTCTTCAAGTAGACAAATTCAAAGTGATTTCCTTGTGATGAAGGAAATTTAAAGCAGCAAGGTCAAGCCTGACACCCTTCCAATTTAAACACACCCATTTTTAATTCTTCTTCTCGTTAGAAAACAGGGAGTTGTGAATTTACTCATGGCTCAGAGGAGACTGCCCAGTTTTGTATACACAAGATTCAAAGCAAAAATGAGAATCACTCCCTGGGACAACTTTAGCTCAGAATGTGTGTTCTTGACACATTTTTAATTGGGGCACAAATATATTAACAGTGCGGTATTTTGTAGTTTCAAAAGAATCTGTTTTGTAACTGATTCATATTTATATTTGGAATACATTTATTTCTGGGCATGAAACAGTTCATTTTGTTAAGCCATCTGACCTGAGGTGAGGTTGGCACTATTTCCCATGACCACTCCCAATTAATGCAAATTGAAGGTTAAAGGATAAATAAAGTTCCTTTAACTTGGTTTATTAATATGTTATTTATAAACGGCTCTACACTGGTCTGTTCTTTTTTGACAGTAACTTTGTACGAATAAAATTGCACAGAACAAACTAGCAAATACACAATGCATATTTTATTGCAGAGTTTTTAAAGGGTTAAATTTAATTTAATTTTAAAAGGTTAATATTATGGCAAAAATTAATTGTATCTATCTATTTATCTGTCTATAATTAGTCTCCAGTCTCTCATCAAATCTTATGGAGTCTGTGATAGACTGATTGCATTGCATTAATGGCCCATATTCTTTTCTTTTTAAAGTGCTAACTCAGTCTTTTTAAATTTTATTTTGATAGTTACATGGTATCCCACTATATCATTAAACCATAATCACACTTATTGAAAGCCAATGAAGTCTTTTCTTCTGCTATTTTAAATAGGACTACAATGCATAACCTTGCATAAGTGCCAGTTCTCACATATGTACGTTAATATATAGGACAAATCTTAAGAAATGGAATTGGCCATTCAATGGGAATGCACTTTTTTTTTAACATTTTGATTGATATTTCCAAATTAGACTCCATAGAGATTGTTTCAATTTATATTCTAAGAGCCCTGTTTCTCTATACCTTTGCTATTGTTATTGAACATTATTGTTATTGAACATTGTTTACTTGATTAGCAGATAAATAGATCCTAGTTTGAATTCATATATCTCTTGGGGTAAATAAAGTTGAGAATCTTTTGATATGTTTAAAAGTTATTTGTATTTCTTTTTTTTTTTTTTTGAGACAGAGTCTCACTCTGTTGCCCGGGCTAGAGTGCCGTGGCGTCAGTCTAGCTCACAGCAACCTCACACTCCTGGGCTCAAGCAATCCTTCTGCCTCAGCCTCCTGAGTAGCTGGGACTACAGGCATG
>NW_012144495.1:0-1412 GCF_000956105.1 Propithecus coquereli | reverse complement strand
ATATCACCATTGTTTCTTATAGCTGAATAGTACTTTCTCCATGGTATACATATACCACATTTTATTAATCCACTCACGTATTGATGGGCACTTGGGTTGTTTCCACATCTTTGCAATTGTGAATTGCCCAGCACCATTTATTAAAGAAACTGTCCTTTCCCCAGTGAGTTTTCTTGACACCTTTTTCAAAAATCAATTGGTTATAGATAATGTGGATTCATTTCTGGATTCTCTGTTCCATTATTTTATTTGTCTGTTTTTATGCCAGTACCATGCTGTGTTGGTCACTACAGCTTTGTAGTATATTTTGAAGTCTGGTAGTGTGATGCTTCCAGTTTTTTTCTTTTTGCTAAGGATTGTTTTGCCTATTCGAGGTCTTTTGTTCCATATGAATCTTAGGATTTTTTTTTTTCTGTTTCTGTGAAGAATGTCATTGGTATTTGGCAGGGATTGCATTGAATCTATAGATTGCTTTGAGTAGTATGGTCATTTTAATAATATTCTTACAATCCATGAGTTTGGGATGTCTTTCCATTTGCTTGTATTAATATCCTTTTTTATTTCTTTCATCAGTGTTTTGTAGTTTTCCTTGTAGAGATCTTTCACCTTTTTGGTTAAATATATTCCTAGGTTTTTTTTTTTTTTTTTTTTTGAGACAGAGTCTCACTCTGTTGCCCTGGGCTAGAGTGCTGTGGCATCAGCCTAGCTCACAGCAGACTCAAACCCCTGGGCTCAGGTGATCCTCCCACCTCGGCCTCCCAGAGAGCTAGGATTACAGGCGTGAGCCACCGCGCCCGGCCATTTGCCCATTTTTAAATCAGATTGTTTAATTTTTTCTGTTGATGTTTGAGTTCATTGTATATCTGGATATTAATTCCCTGTTGGATGAATTTTCTCCCATTCTGTAGGTTGTCTTTTCACTGTTTATTTCCTTTGCTGTGCAGAAGCTTTTTAGTTTGATACAATCTTATTTTTAAATTTTTGCTTTTGTCGTCTCTGCTTTTGAGGTCTAACTCATATAACCTTTTTCCAGACCAGTGCCCTAAAGTGTTTTCCCTATGTCGTCTTCTAGTAGTTTCATTGTTTCAGATCTTACACTTAGGTGTTTGATTCATTTGAGTTGATTTTTGTATAGGGTGAGAGGTGGGCATCTAGTTTTATTCTTCTGCATATGGTTACCCGGTTTTCCCAGCACCATTTATTTATTTATTTATTTAATTTCAGCATATTATGGGGGTAGAAATGTTTAGGTTACGTGTATTGCCCTTCACCGCCACCCCCCACCCCAAGTCAAAGCTGCAAGTGTGTGCATCCCCCAGACGGTGTTCATCGCACTCATTATCTATGTATATACCCATCCCCTCCTCCCCCTCCCATCTGCCCGATGCCCGATAAATGTTATTCCTATATGT
>NW_012144494.1:0-1536 GCF_000956105.1 Propithecus coquereli | reverse complement strand
GAATTCAGTAAAGTCTCAGGATATAAAATCAATACACACAAATCAGAGGCTTTCATATACGCCAACAGGAGTCATACCGAGAACCAAATCAAAGACTCAATTCCCTTCACAATAGCAACTAAGAAAATAAAGTATCTAGGAATATATTTAACTAAGGAGGTAAAAGACGTCTACAGGGAGAACTATGAAACATTGGGGAAAGAAATAGCAGAGGACGTAAACAGGTGGAAAACCATACCATGCTTGTGGGTCGGCAGAATCAACATTCTTAAAATGTCTATACTACCCAAAGTGATCTACAAATTCAATGCAATCCCTATTAAAATACCAACATCATTGTTCACAGATGTAGAAAAATTAATTTTACGCTTTGTATGGAACCAGAGAAGACCCCCTATAGCAAAAACAATTCTAGGCAATAAAAACAAAATGGGAGGTATCAATTTATAAGACTTCAAACTTTATTATAAGGCTGTAGTAATCAAAACAGCTTGGTACTGGCACAAAAATAGAGTCATTGACCAGTGGAACAGAACTGAGAACCCAGATATAAAACTATCCTCATATAGCCATCTAATCTTTGTCAAAGCAGACAAAAACATACACTGGGGAAAAGAATTGTAATTCAATAAATGGTGCTGGGAAAACTGATAGCCACATGTAAAATACTAAATCAGTATCCACACCTTTCACCTCTCACAAAAATCAACTCACGCTGGGTAACAGTTTTAAACCTGAGGAGTGAAATTATTAGAATTCTAGAGGAAAATGTTGGAAATACTCTTCTAGACATTGGCCTAGGCAAGGAATTTATGAAGAGGATCCCAAAGGCAATCACAGCAACAACCAAAATAAATAAATGGGACCTGATCAAATTAAAAAGCTTCTGCACAACCAAGGAAACTATCAGGAGAGCAGATAATCTATAGAATGGGAGAAAAATATTCACATGCTACATATCTGATAAAGGGCTGATAACTAGAATCTACTTAGAACTCAGGAAAATCAACAAGAAAAAATCAAACAACCCTATCAAAAAGGGGGCAAAGGACATGAACAGAAACTTTTCAAAAGAAGATAGAATAATGGCCAAAAAACATTTGAAAAAATGGTCAACATCTCTAATCATCAGGGAAATGCAAATCAAAACCACAATGAGATATCACTTATCTCCAGTGAGAATGACCTTTATCAAAAAGTCCCAAGACAATAAATGTTGGCGTGAATACGGAGAGATAGGAACAGTCATACACTGCTGGTGGGACTGCAAACTAGTGCAACCTCTGTGGAAAGCAATATGGAGATACCTTAAAGAGATACAAGTAGAATTACCATTTGGTCTAGCAATCCCATTACTGGGCGTCTACCCAAAAGATCAAATGACACTCTATAAGAAACACCCCTGTACCCGAATGTTCATAGCAGCACAATTCACAATTGCAAAGATGTGGAAATAACCCAAGTGTCCATCAATATGTGAGTGGATTAATAAACTGTAGCATATGTATACCATGGAGTACTATTCAGCTTTAAGAA
>NW_012144493.1:0-1295 GCF_000956105.1 Propithecus coquereli | reverse complement strand
CAATTTATCATATTTATATGTACCAGAGCAACTTTAGATTGATTTTCTAGTATCCAAGTATACTAAACAAGTCCTAAATCATCAACATAAACAGGAACCTCTGTATTAAAATGGGTCCAGTGATTCAAATGCCAAGCCAGTTCTAAAAGTTGTATTTCTTTTACATTTATATATATTTGAAAAGGCACAATATACTCAGAGCTACTAGAAATTGATGATTTTTTGCACACTGCAAAGAATGATATTTCTAGTAATATTTGAATATAAGTATCAGCCTTCAGCAAGGCTGTTCATGACAGAAGGTTAATTATATCCTGTTGAGTACCCTGTACTTGTCTGTCATGACTCTCAAAACCCAGAGTAATTAATTATTTGTGGCATCATTTGTTTAATGTCTCTTTTCCATATAAGACTATAAATTCCATGTGAGTGGGCACCATTGTATCTTTAGTAATCCATGAGTTTTTAATCCTTAGTATGAAATGTTTCACTTAGTGCCTGTCACACAGTAAGGGTTTCATAGATGTTAGTGCCTACGATAATTATTGTTCTATTAATTATTATACACGAAGAGGCACATTTGGGCTTTAAGTTTTACTCAAAATGAATAATCAGATCATTGAATGATTGTGGAATATTTATATGTTATTTTCTCATTAATGTTACAGGTTTCAGTGTTCTGAATTCTCATTTCTGTGTGACCTTTTAGAATATTTGAATAATAAAATGGAGAAGTTCCTATTGTTAGAAAGTTGCTAAGAGCACTGATGAAATATTAATTATAGCATTAAGAACAAACTTTTTAATAAAGTTAATAATGCAGTGATCAAGCAAGTAGCATTTTAAAAGCCATTTAAAGTCTTTTTTCAATTTCAGTTCTTTTTATTGTCATCATTTTAAGCTATATGTTGAGAATCTTTAACCAATATAAATAAAATTAAGTTTTTATCTACTTGTCTGCTACCATATAAAAAAAGTGATATTCATCTCCTCCATGTTGGCAGGCCATTTTCAGATAGTCTGATTCAAAATACAGGCTGTGTGGTAAATGTAAAGTTGTACTGGAGGGTCAGGAGGGTGGCGGCCAGTGGACAGACAGTGTTCGCAGAACAGCTGAAGCAGAGCGCCAGGCCTACCAAACACCCTGAACAGAGAACCCAAGCAGTTTTAAATATGAGCTCCCAATGGATCATCACAAGGGCAGATAGAGGCTTTGAGTTTGCTTGCATTTATGTGCAACAGGGCTACTTTGGGCATAGTAGCAACTTGAGCAAGTCTGAGGGGAACAGCAGCAG
>NW_012144492.1:0-1547 GCF_000956105.1 Propithecus coquereli | reverse complement strand
GTATAGGTTGGAAATAGCTTTCTGACAATTTCTCTCCACCCTTTTTATTGCTTTTTTACCCCCGACAAAAATCTCCTTTTTCTCTGTCCTCTTCTAACATTTAATTACTTTTCCTCATTCTCTGAAGACTCTGACAATTGAACACAACCATTTCTGCCATTGTCCAATGTGACTTCAAGGTCCATGGTGACACTCACCCAATATCCTAGACGCTCATCTTCTTGACCTCATCTCTAGTGAATGCCTCCTTTCCTTTACCTTAGCTTTCACCCTCATGGTCCCATTCTTCACTCTCATCACCTGAAACTGTGTCATTTTAAAAAATTTACTAAGACAAGCACCACATGTACTCACCATCAAATTGGTATTAACTGATCAACACATAAGTGCACATATAAGAATAACATCTATTGGATGTTGGGCAGAGGGGAGGAGGGAGGAGGGGACGGGTATTTGCATACACAAAGAGTGCAATGCGCACCACCGAAGGATGGACATATTTGAAACTCAGAGTTGCGGGGGGGACCAAGGGCAGCATACGTAACCTAAATATCTATACCCCCATAATATGCTGAAATAAAAGAAAAAAAGAAAAAAAAGGATCCAAAGAAGCTCAATCAGAAATTAAAGAGGAGATATTAAAACTGATACCACAGAAATACAAAATATCTTCTGTGAATACTATGAAAATCTCTATGCACATAACCTTGAGAACTTAGAGGAAATGGAGAAATTTCTAGAAATACACAACTTCCCAAGACTCGATCAGGAAGAGGTAGAACTCCTGAACACACCCATAATGAGCATGGATATTGAAGCAGCAATAAAAAAGTCTTCCAACAAAAATAAAGTCCTGCACCAGATGGATTCACAGCCGAATTTTATCAGACCTACAAAGAAGAGTTGGTACCCATTCTGCAGAAAATATTCCATAACATCAAGAAGGAGGGAATCCTTCCCAACTCATTCCAAGAAGCAAGTATCATCTTGATACCATATTCAGGAAAGGACACAAGAATAAAAGAAAACTATAAGACCAATATTCCTTATGAATATAGATGCAAAAATCCTCAATAAAATACTAGCAAACCAAATTCAACAGCACATCAAAAAATAATCCAGCGTGACCAATTGGGCTTCATCCCAGGGATGCAAGGATGATTCAAGGTACATAAATCAATAAATGTAATTCACCACATAAAAAAGAAGCAAAAACAAAGACTATATGATCATCTCAATAGATATAGAAAAAGTCTTCTTATATGTGCACTTATGTGTTGATCAGTTAATATCAATTTGATGGTGAGTACATGTGGTGCTTGTTTTTCCATTCTTGGGATACTTCACATAAGTGCACATATAAGAATAACATCTATTGGATGTTGGGCAGGGGGGAGGGGAGAGGAGGGGACAGGTATTTGTATACACAAGGAGTGCAATGTGCACCACCCGAAGGATGGACATATTTGAAACTTGGACTTGGGGGGGGGACCAAGGGCAACATACGTAACCTAAACACCTGTACCCCCATAATATGTTGAAATAAA
>NW_012144491.1:0-1032 GCF_000956105.1 Propithecus coquereli | reverse complement strand
AATTAAAATTTTTGACAAATTTTGACATGGCATAATGGAAAAGAAATGCACTTTGTATTCAGAACTAGAGGAACTTGGGTACTGTGCCAATAGCTTTGACCAAGTAATTTATCACTCAGTTTTAGATTCCTATAAAATGGGATAGTATGTGATTCACAAGATTCTAATCTGGATTAAATGCATAAAGCCTGGAGTATAGTTGGTGGTTCATTCATAGGACTAGCCTTGGATTCATTTGGATGTGAGGGTTTCTTTTACATCTGGATGAGCATCTCTTATTTGAGCATGTGTGAGGTATGTTGGATCTCATAGGCTTTTGCTTGAAGCCTGCTAGGCAGTTTTCACTTGATTTTTATAATCAATAACATGTAAACATAATTATAAAATTCTCCAAGGAACAATGATTCACATAAATGAATCTCAGAAAAGTAAACTTTTCTATAACTCAGTTTTTTCTTCTCTAAGTATTTCCTACATTATTCATGAGTGTTTTGAATATAATTTAACATCTTCATAATTTATAATTTATTACATTGTGGTATAATATGCCTCAGAAAGTCTTGGCATATGTGTACCTATTTACAGCTTTTTGAGTTCTTGACTACTATTTTTATTTTTTGGATTTCCCTTTTTGTTAATTGTTAATTCTTTCTGCTGTTGATGTGACAATCTACAGAAATACCTTCAGTTTTCTGCTTCTAATAGGCTGGGGACGGGGGCCGAGGTAGTGATGGGTCAAGCTTTTTAGAACTTGTGCCGAAGAAGGAATAAGCAATTAGTGTAGCATATGATTTTTTTTAGCACGTGGATTTTTGCCATCCTCTTTGGCTGAGGGGAGGCTTTTTTCTTGCTTACTTCCTGATTCTGGGCAGGGTTTGTACTATCTAGGCTGCCAAATGAGTAAGGTGGTGTTATATTGATTCTTTTCCAGTGATGCCCTCATAGAAACAGAAAATATACTGTAGATCATGTGCCTTCAATATCTGATATAACTTTTATCTAATTTAATTCTTTAATTCTTTTATCTAACAC
>NW_012144490.1:0-6446 GCF_000956105.1 Propithecus coquereli | reverse complement strand
AAAAAAAAAAAAAGACATTCTAATATATGTGATTTTCTTCTTAAGTTTTTTCTTAGCAATTGTGAAAAACTTTGACTCCAGGAAGCACTAGTGGCTGAAAGAAAGTAAACTCAGTTTTCAGAAATGCATTCCTCTCTCCTACAGGGTGAATACAGTAGGGCTGTGGAAGAGGAGTTGACATAATTACTTTGACATGTGTATCACCAGTATTTGTTCTATTTTGCATGTTATTAATATTTTAATAAATGTCATTAAATCTCCACAGTTTTTCACAGATCTCTTTATCTTGCTCTCCTATACCAGTTTCTCCAGGTGAGCTCTTCACCCAATATGCACTACACCCCGTCTAAGAGTGGGATCTGAATCCCTCATCGTTAAACGTGCTCTCAGAGTCTGAGAACCTCTGTCTAGGTCAAAAATTCTCAAGTTCTGGAGACTTTGAGAAATTTATACAAGTTATTTGGGACTCTACTTCAATCTTACAGGCCAGCTGAAGAGAAACAGAGGAAGAAGTGGGAAAAAAGAAGCATGAATTTATTTGGTACTAACCACAACAACTTAGCACCTTACAGGAGTAATTCCTTATTTTCTTAGGGCTTATATTCCCTAAAACAAGCCGAGCTTCTTTCTTCAGGAGTCTTAAAAAATATGAGGGTAGCCATCAAGTAATAAAAATGACACTAGATATACAAAAACACAGTAAATAAAAGGTTTTAAAGGCACCCACTTCTGAATATTTGTTGTTGTAAAATCGTGTTCTAAATCCTTTTTTCTGAATTCCCTTTAATTGTTCAGAAAACATTGGTAAAAGGCATTATTACCTGCTGAGAAAGATCTTCCCAAGAACTGATATATAGGCTACATTTCTACCTACAGTTTTCCAATCAACTTTTATGAGCTGAAATTAAATTTTTTTGTTTATCCTTACACTTTGGGGGAGGATATGAGCAATTTTTGGCGAAAATGCTTACACAGTAAGACCTTTTCACAACTTGGTGGGGGTAGGGAGGGAAGAGGGCTTAACAGTAATCACTGTCTTGTTCTTTTATTTAAAGATGAATGCACTGACCCACACATACATAAAAAGATCAGATTATTTAAAATAGGCATGCAAATATAAAACTGCAAAATTATGAAACAGTACTTTGCAAAGCATTATTTGCTTTAACCATTAAAAAAAAAAAACAAAAAAAAACCCCATGCTTGTTCTTCCTTTGAAAAGCAAAACATTTGCTAAGAATCAGGGCAGTCATCAGAAAATAGGATGTTAATGGAGAGAAACCATTGCAGAATAAATAAAACAGATCGGTCAGTGCCACTCATACTAAGAAAAGCATATAACAGTGTGTTAGTGTTCACCATCAAGGGCAAAAGCCAGCACACACTGGACAGTGTTACACCCAGTCAGCATCAGGCAGCTGTAAAAAGCTATGCCAGGACTAGCCTTCTTTCGGCTCCTCAAATTGGACAATTTCTTCAATGCTCCTGCACATGCCGGATCCTTTGTTTAGGTGACACTTCCCTCCAATATTTTTCCATCATTGTGCTGCTACTGCTTCAGGTCTCGGCTTCCATTACTCCGTATCTAAATTAGGTTCTTCCTCTCACTCATTTTTCTAAACACCTCATAATCCCCTCCATAGTATTTCTAACACACTGCAGTTATATGCATATTGTGTTTGTATAAAGTCTGTCTCTCTTTCCCCAGGAGGAGGCTATACAGACAATGAAGGCCTAGACCATGTCTGTTTCACACAAGGTACAGTGTCTAAGACACTGCTGCAAAAGCAGGCATACTCAGTGGAAAACAAGTTGCATTCAGAGTTCTGTCTTTTGGTTGCCACCACTTCACATCTATACAACTCCAACAAGACTATATCATTTCCACCTTCTATGCCTGACCATGAAAACTTTAACATGAAATAATGGAGATTCCCTACTGACCTGAAAAACCACTGGAGAGTAGGGAAATGGAAATGTTGTAATGAAGTGTGATGGGTGTAAGTGGGGATGAGAGTGTGCTTCTGTTAGTAGGATCACTCAGTTCTCAGTCAGACCAGTAATTTACCACTTTCTTTGCATTCTAGAAATCTGCTTGACTGCTTTTCTTCCTACTGGCATTCTCACCTTGACTAGTTTTTTTCCTTTAGACTTAGGGTAAATGGAATGTGAATTTATAGCTCTGTGGCAGCCAGCCTCTATGATCTCTGCCTCCTAGTATTTGCATCTCCTGAGTGGCAGACCCCTCCCACATTGAGCAGAGCTGACCCATGTAGTTACGAGAATGTTGTGGAAATAATGGTGTAAGACTTCTGAGGCTAGGGCATAGAAGACACTGAGGAGTTTGCTTTGAGCCTTATCACTCACTCTGGAGGGTACCAGCAAACATGCTGTGAGACAACTGCAGTAGCCCTGTGGAGAGGTCCACGTGGCAATCAGCTGAGTTCTGCCAACAGCCAGCCATGTGAGTGAGCCATCTGGAAAAAGATCCTCCAGGCCCAGTGCAGCATTCAGATGACTGCAGCCTCAGGAGAGATCCTCAGCCAAAACTAACCAGTTAAACTGCTCCCAAATGCTAACCCACAGAAATTGTGTGAGATGATAAATGTTTATTATTGTTTTTGAGCTGCTAAGTATTGAGATAATTTGTTATTCAGCAATAACTAACTAAAATAATCGCTCATCACTCAAGTTCACAGTTTTCTAGAAATTTTTACCATTAATATAAGAGGAAATAAAGAATTCATTTTAAAAATTTACCTTCCAATTCCCTTCTCCTTTTTCATTAGATCCAGCAAGGAACATACACACACAAATATGGCTGTTTTTTTTTTTTGAATATTTTAAATGGATATAATATTCATTCATTTTTAGGGGGAAACAAGAATTTTTTAGTATTAAATAGAGGACAGCGTTTCCGAAAAGGCATGAGAAGATGAGATAGAAGAGATGAAATAGATGGTGAAGTGCTGCCCTAATGATCAGAAATGGAAAGAAGGGGAAACAGACACAGGTGTTGGCCCTGGTTGGTTTCTTCCATTTGCCACCACCTTGCTTTGGCAGATTCTGCTAAGGTCCAGCCCAAAGAAAAAATGTAATGATCAATGCGGGGAGGAAGAAAATATACAATATGATATATATTGGTAGGAGAGTTTGTATTAGGAAGAAAAAGCTGTAAGTGGCAGCACTCAAGTATGAAGATAATCTTAAATAGGACTACGATAGTGATTTGCTAAAATATCAGTTTTATTTATTTTTCCTATGTAAAGAAGGTTTTTCAAATGAATTTTTTCTCCTTTTAATTCCTTGTTGTAAAACATGTGGAACATAAAATATTCCAAATAGAAACAGAGATTTGTCACCACGATGATTCCCAAAGGTGGTGGGCATGGTTTTCCCTCTCCCACAGACAAAGATAATTTTTCTAAGAAAAGAATTTTGAATTCACTTGAGATATTTATAAAATTATTAAATTACTCTTAGCCTTATGCTGCTTCCATTTCCTTTTCAAGGTCCTCTTTCTAGTTTCCCTCCACTTTTACTATAACTCCCACCAGAAAAAAGAAAAACTAAGATAATTAATAGTGCAGCAATGAATATTTTCTCTAACATCTTCAAAAAGCCTTTTATAAGAAGACTGGGAGAAATAATGACAAACTTTTCATTATCTACTGGTAATAGTTAATAATCTTAACTTTATCTCATATTGGAGTTTCTAAGAGTTTTCCTTCTTAAGTCAAGGAGATAAATAGAGGAGAAGTCTTAATCATAAGAGGCTGGCTTCTATTCTTAAATAGTGGATCTAAGACAAACATCACTGGACCTGCCACCATAAAAGTGAACAAGACCCTCTTATACAGATACTAAAAAAACTAAGCTAAATTTTGGTGGGAAGCAAAAAACCCAAAACAAACAAGCAAAAACTCAAAACCCAAAGTATAACTTTATTAGTTTGTATGGGGAATTACCACTGGCAGACATCACCAACAGCCACTAATAACCCACTCAGCTTCTCAAGCTCTTTAAAATAAAGGAATTAGAAAGACAAGAAAGTGTTCTACAAGCAGAATCCAGAAATAGAACAAAATGCTTAGATATTTGGTCAGTATTATCAACTTAGCCTCATACCACCACCTTGCTGCCAACACTGAAGTTCCAGAGTTTTTAGGCTAACTCTTTTAAGAGAATTCTTACTTGGCTTTACAGAATTAAAAATATAGAAAGTTTACAAAGCAATCCATGATTTTAATTCAATGAGAGATTTTGAGCCAGAACCAAACAGTTAAGCTGTTCCTAAATTTCTGACCCACAGAAACTGTATAAGGTAATAAATACATATTGTTGTTTTAAGCTGCTAGATTTTGAGACAATTTGTTATATAGCAATCGATAACTAATATCTCTTATGACTCAAGCTGACAGTTTTCACCATTGATATAAAAGGCAATGAAATATATTGTATAAAGATATATGGCATAAAGACAATAAAACAATTCCTTTTTTCATTTTATACACAGAATATGCACAGAAAAATAAAAACAAGTATATTAATGAATTTCTTCAGATACTATAAGTGATTAGTGAAGATTGCCACTGTAAGATCAGTGGGCTGATTATTTTTCCCAATTTGTCCCAACTTTTATGAATAATTGTTCTTCACCTCAAAGAAGCCACTATAAAATACCACCCCCCCTTTTAAAATCCTATGATATGACATAGTAGAAAAATGAGGAAAAAGATTAACCTAGGACAATTCTAGGTTGGAATCACTGTAAATTGTGATTGCAAGTATTCTAGGGAATATATTTTAGTATGTCTGTACTTGAAAGAATTCTAGAAAACTGACTAACGTACACTTTTAGATCAATTCTTCATCCTCTGGTGAACTGTAGCAAATTGCTAAATGGCAGATTTTTCTTAAATTATAAGTCAAAGGAGATGGTTTCACATTAAGCAACAAAGGAAAAAGTATGACATTTCATTAAAACAAAAGTTCTTATTAATAAATGTATAACAGAATTTTATAGTTGATATAAGTGCTACTTATTATTCATTTTCATATAAAAACTGATAAGAAAAGCAGACAAATTGGTATGCAATATAATTGGTTTTAAAAAGTCACCTACCCTTAAGAGGATCATGCTCTGCTCTCATAATATCAATAAGAGAATTTTCCAAAGAGTGCATATTCAAACTGTCATACATTCTACTTCGATCCTGGAAGAGCAGGAAAAAGAAAAAAAAAACTATAAATTTTTTTCAAAAAGCAATTATAAAAATACTATCTAAATTCTCTTACATAAAATAGGTTACATGGTTAATATTACTAATCAATTTTTATCCCAAGAAAATACCAATAACTAAGGAGTTCATGAGCTACGGTATCACTTGTATCGGAGGACAATATTTTCAATACATTTATCTCTAAAATCTTATATTAAACATAATCTAATTTTATTAGCAGTATTAAAGCAATACAGCAAAATAATTCCTATTATTATCATTCTCTATAAAGATTCCTGAAATGTTATATACACAGAAAGTATTTTTAGTTGTTTATTTAACTTCTAAAGTTTTCTCACATATTTAGGAAGACAGACACTGGCACCTGGAAAATAAATATTTGGGGGCAAAGAATTCCATAATTGCACCATACTTTAAACATCTATCAAACGTTGCATGTTATTTGACTTGGTAGCTTGAATTTCATATAATGAATGTATAAACATACCGTAAAAATCAAAAGTATGAGATACTAACATCAGAATAAAGGCTGATGCCTAGAATATTTATATGCAAATCTCACTCTCCCATATTTGTCTATGCATTTCTAAACCCTCTCTTCTCCTACTCCCCTGCAAAATAGACAGGTGGAGGAGGGAAGGGTTAAGTATACTCTTCTTAGTAAGTTTCCTACTTCACCAAGTCTCTGTCTTGTGTTGCCAGGAATCTTATCTGCCAAATGTTCAGCTTGCTCACTAGAAAGAATTTGATTTTTTAATGCCCGTGAATTTATACTACATTCTGTTCAACAAAAACTCAGTGTACATGAAAGAATATATTAACATATGGGGAACTTCCATAGCAAGCTCTGGCCCATGCCCTCCAAATAACCTGGGAGTCTTCTCCTAAAACACTCCTCCACCCATTTAAGTGTATATGTGTGTGTGTGTGTGTGTGTGTGTGTGTGTGTGTGTGTGTGTGTGCGTGCACGTGCAGATGTATGTATATGTGGGGGAGGCTGGAGAGGCCATTTTAAACCCCCAAAATGATTACCACAGAAAATGGAAATGGAAGAATCATAAAATCAAGTGAGGAAAAAAAGTCCCCTCACAAATCAAAATAAGGCACTCAACCTGGGTCCATGGTCCATGAGCTTCAAGAAAGACCAGGAGTGTCTGTGACTATCTACAACATACTATATATGGGTGTACAGCAGGCACCCCC
>NW_012144489.1:35527-37685 GCF_000956105.1 Propithecus coquereli | reverse complement strand
TGCTTCCACTAAACTGGGCTTCCATTAAACTGGGATGGTGGAATAATGGCATGACAGGCACCAAGTGACATAACTTAAGTATCTTAACTACTAGGGGCAAGAAAACATGGTTGTAATAATGTGAAGCAGAGCAAAGGTGATAATCAGAATGGTTTGAACTTTGGTATTGGCTAATTTGTTTTGATATCCCTAGGATTAAAATAAATGGACAGCCTACTAAAGTCTTATTTGATTTGTATATACAAAAAAGATCTGGGTCTGGAGTGGAGAAGTCTCACTTAAATCCTAGAACAGATAGTCCTGGATCCTCAGCTGATCTCCAGACTTGATCCATTCCACAGAGATCCCCTTGAGTTAAGGGGAGGCAGTGCCCTTTGAGGAAGAGTGCTGCCGAAAATGGATATTGTAAATCTTCTTCCTACCCTTTCCCAAAGGGACTTGTGGCCACTTACCGCTGTGATTGTACGTTGTGGAAAGAAAAATAAGCAGAATTTGAGAGCATTACTGCATACTAGCTCTATTCCTAGAAACCCAAAATGTCATTGTAGTGCACCAGTCAGAGTAGGGCCTTAGGGAATAAGTGGAATTTTGGCCTGGGCTCAGCTCATAGTGGGCCTGGTAGATACCTGAACCCACCCCATCATTATTTTCCCAGTTCTAAAATGCAAGTTGGAATTCGCATATTCAGCAAATGGTAGAATCCCCGAGTTGATTCCCCAAATTACAGAGTGAGGGCTTTTATGATAGAAAAGGCCAGAAAGAAGTCCCTAGAATTGCTTATACCTGCCAAAATATTAAGTCAAAAGCAATATACAATTCTTGGAGGGATTGCAGAGAATAGTGCTACCATAAAGGCCTTAAAATATGGATGGGGAATATTATAAAACACAATTTGCCTTTAAATGATAGGTTCAGCAATTTACCTTCACTCTCCTATTTCAAGCCTTTATCAACTCTCCAGTCTTCTATTATAATCTTGCCTGAAAAGACATCAATAGTCTCTCCAGTTTACAAGACATAATTTTAGTCAGTTACAGTGATGATACTATGTTGACTGGACCCGATGAGCAAGAAGTAGCAAAAGCCAGAGGATGAGAAATAAATTTCACAGAAGTTTAGGAGCCTTCCACTTCAGTGACTGCCTCCTCTGTTCTGGGATATGGTCACGATATCTCTTAGAAGGTGAAGGAAAATTGCTGCATCTAGCCCTTCCTGTACAAAAGAAAGAAGCACCACTTCCAGTGGGCTGCCAGTTTTGATGGGGCCTAATGAAAGAGAAGGCTCTTCAACAGGTCCAAGCTGTCATGCCAGCTCCTCTGTCATTTGAGCCCTTTGATACAGAGAAGATCCGCTGATATTCGAAATGGCTATGACAGACAGGGATGTAGTTATGGGGCTTTTGGCAGGACCCTATCGGTGAGTTACAGTGCAGATCTTTGGGATTCAGGATTTAGGGGCAAAGCTATGTCATCTTCTAGAAATAACAATTCTTCTTTCAGGAGATAGCTTCCAATTTGCTTCTGGACCCTACAAAAGGCAGAATGCTTGACTTTGGACTGCCAAGTTGTCACTCGACCTGATGTGCCCATCATGAACTAGGTATTGTTTGACCCACTAGGCCAGAAGGTTGGGCCTGCACAGCAACACTCCAACATATGTGGAAGTAATGTATAAAGATTGGGTTTAAGCAGATCCCAAAGGCACAGGTAAGTTGCATTAGCAAATGGCTCAGGTTCCTACAGCTCTTATTCCTATTACATGGCCATCTCTCTCTCTCAGTCCACACCTATGGTCTCATGGGAAGTTCTCTGTGTCCACTTTATGAAGGAAAAGAAAGTTCAGGCCTGACACAGATGGTTTTTTGTAGGGCATGCTAGCACCACCTAAAGTAGACAGCTGTAGCACTGAAGGCCCTCAGGAGTGGCCCTAAGGGACAGTGCTTAAGGGAAATCTTTCCACTGGGCAGAACTGGATAGGGATTTGGTTCTTCTGCCTCTATTTGTTTGGGCAAAACCACCCTTTGTGAACTTACAGAATGCCTTATTCACCCTTAGTATTCCACACCACATTACTTCTAACCAGTAAACTACATTTATAACAAATAAATTATAGCAATGGACTAGAACTCATGGAATTTTCTGGCCTTAACATATTCCTC
>NW_012144489.1:23383-23792 GCF_000956105.1 Propithecus coquereli | reverse complement strand
TGTCGTGTGATGCATTACTGCTTTTTTGTCAGAAACATTGTTACCAAAGGCAAACAATATAGGGTACTTAAAGTTTCATGGGAAGGATCACAAAGGGTGAGGGGCTACTATACACAAATCCCATTAGGCGATAAATAACATACTATAGATGTCTTCTTGTACAACACGATCTAGACTGGGTATTGGTTGACAGTTCATTAACAAAAAAATTGATTAAAATAGCACCCACATATCATGAATGTGTTTTACCTTAAAACATCTAAATATATGAGTCAGAGTTTTTTTTTTTTTAAACAGTCTCACTGTGTTGCCCCGGCTAGAGTGCCGTGACGTCATCCTAGCTCACAGCAACCTCAAACTCCTGGGCTCAAGCGATCCTCCTGCCTCAGCCTCCCGAGTAGCTGGGACT
>NW_012144489.1:20449-21738 GCF_000956105.1 Propithecus coquereli | reverse complement strand
CGGCTAATTTTTTCTATTTTTTTTATAGAGACGAAATCTCACTATGTTGCTCAAGCTGGTCTTGAACTCCTGACCTCAAGTGATCCTCTTGCCTTGGCCTCCCAAAGTAATAGAATTACAGGCACGAGCCACTGTACCCAGCCATAGCCCAACTTTTGAGTCCTATGATACCACTAAAACTTCCAATGAGGCTTGAAGATTTTTTTTAAACATAAGCAATGTTAATAGAGAGTAGCTAATTATAAAGTAGTTCAGTAACTGAGAAGTAAGTGTATTTTTAAAAAACTGTACAACTTTTTAACACTGTAAGGGACTATTCCTTTGCTGTGTGCACACTGAACCAGTCCTGATATGTATGTACCCTCAGATGCAGATTACTCCCACTGCTTATGTGACTGTCCATCTCTTACCACTTGTGGTCTTTAAGTTTGTTTTGACTCATTTCATCACTGGGATGTCCCTTGCATGTGTGCATGGTGTTCTCACATCTCACGAAATGGAATGGCTAAACAAACACTTGCACCATTCCAAACAAATAATTATGTCTTATCCTGTTGAATATTTTTAAAAAATTTATTATGCCAAATACTAGGGCAACTTGGCTATTTTTCCTCTTTAGCTTATAATTAGAACGTTTACAGCTATGAGGCACATACAGATCATTTGCCCAGTGGCTTACTCAGTGATTCTCAAATTTTACTAGTTTCCAATGAGGGAGATCGTTTAAACAGAGATTGAAGGGCCTCACCCTGAGTGTCTGTCCTAGGAAGCCTGGAAAGGGGACTAAAAATTTGCATTTCTAGTATGTTCCCTCATGAAGCTGATGATTCTAGTCTGGGGGATAACACTTTGAGAATCAGCCCCTCACTTCATGGTTGAAACTCAGCCTCAAAGAACTGAAGTGTTTGTTCCAGCGTGACCCACCCCATTAGTGACAGAGCCAAGACAAATGCCTTGACCTGCTGACTTTCACATGCTGGTTACACACATACCCCATTGTTTCTTTTAAAGTTTATTAACTGTCTATGTTACTCCCTCCCTGTTGTTTTGGCACTGGTCAGGATTTTCAATAAAATTCTGCAACTTCCCTCTATTAATCTTTACAGTGAATTTACACAATGATTTTTGGTATAAATCCTGCAGTCTTGCAGCAATACCAGGTCTGAGATCCTCATTCTCCTGAAGAAAAAGAGCCCTGTGCCACAGGTTTTGTTCATTTTTATTTCTAGAAAAACTTCTACTGAACCCTTAAAAAATTTTTTTGTAAAAACTCAAAATGCAAACTGAAG
>NW_012144489.1:19811-20399 GCF_000956105.1 Propithecus coquereli | reverse complement strand
TTATGTTCTAGTCCTAAGGATGAATTCTGGTCACTTTGGTGGAAATTTGTGTGTTCCAAGGCTCTTTAGCAGCAATCCGTTTCTTACTGGTTTTCATAAGCAATGTCAAGGTCCTCAAATGGAGGTCATTTCTTCATGACCCCGTGACAGCATCAAGTTTACTGAGTACAAATTTAATTTCAAATATAAAATTTTACAGGTATTTATTACATCAACACATTTTCATAGCAGGTCAACTAGAATTGTAAAAAGGTCCGGAAGCTATAGCATATCAAGAGTATTTGAAGAAACCAATTATATTATGGAGTGGAAAGTCATGGGGAATGTCAAGTGTATGCTAGACTTTTAGAACTTTGGGTGGAACTTTAGAGGCCTCTTATTCTAACCTTTTTTTTTTTTTTTTGAGACAGAGTCTCACCATGTTGCCCAGGCTAGAGTGCCGTGGCATCATCCTAGCTCACAGCAACCTCAAACTCCTGGGCTCAAGCCATCCTTCTGTCTCAACCTCCCGAGTAGCTGGGACTACAGGCATGCGCCACCATGCCCGGCTAATTTTTTCTATATATTTTTAGTTGTCCAGATAATTTC
>NW_012144489.1:19417-19761 GCF_000956105.1 Propithecus coquereli | reverse complement strand
TGTCGTGTGATGCATTACTGCTTTTTTGTCAGAAACATTGTTACCAAAGGCAAACAATATAGGGTACTTAAAGTTTCATGGGAAGGATCACAAAGTGTGAGGGGCTACTATACATAAATCCCATTAGGCGCTAAATAAAATACTATAGATGTCTTCTTGTACAACACGATCTAGACTGGGTATTGGTTGACAGTTCATTAACAGAAAAATTGATTAAAATAGCACCCACATATCATGAATGTGTTTTACCTTAAAACATCTAAATATATGAGTCAGAGTTTTGTCTTTTTTTTTTTTGAGACAGAGTCTCACTGTGTTGCCCCAGCTAGAGTGCCGTGACGTCA
>NW_012144489.1:11373-13971 GCF_000956105.1 Propithecus coquereli | reverse complement strand
TGAGGTCTTAGCTATAAAATCTTTGCCTAGACTGATGTCCTGGAGCATTTCATCTATGTTTTCTTCTAGTAGTTTTATAGTTTCAAGTCTTATGTTAAAGTCTTTAATCCATTTTGAGTTTATTTTTGTATATGATGAGAGATAGGGGTCTAATTTCATTCTTCTGCATATGTGTATTCAGTTTTCCCAGCATTCTTTATTGAAATGACTATCCTTTCCCCTGATAAGGAAAACCCCCACCTATTACTTGGCACATCAGCCACCTGAGACCCCCCATCCCTCACAGAAGACCCGCATCAGCATAATACTAACCTACTCTCTGGTGCATCAACTAACCTATTACCTGGTGCATCAACATAATACTAACCTATTACCTGACACATCAACTAACCTATTAGCTGGTGGGCATTAGCCACCTGAGACCCCACCGCTTGGACCACCCCAATTTAATAAAAGTGGGAAAAATCTGGTAGATGGGGCTCAGAATTTGGTGATGAGACCCCTCTGAGCCCACTGGTGAATAAACTTTGACTCTCCGATTCTCCATGTGCCGCTCAGTTTGTTCTCCGAACCATCCACTGTAACATTTGCTATAACACTCCGATATATATTCTTGGCACTTTTATCAAAAATCAGGTGTCTGTAAATATGTAGACTTATTTCCGGGTTCTCTATTCTGTTCCATTGATTTATGTGTCTATTTTTGTACTGACACTGTGCTGTTTTAGTTACTCTAGTGTTGTAGTATTTTTTGAAGTCAGGTAGTGTGATGTCACAAGCTTTGTCCTTTTTTGTTCAGAATGGCTTTGGCTATTCGGGGTCTTTTGTGGTTCCATATCAATTTTAGGATTGCTTTTTCTATTTCTGTGAAGAATGTCATTGCTATAATGATAGGAATTACATTGAATCTATAGATTACTTTGGGTAGTATGGTCATTTTAACAATATTAATTCTTCTAATCCATGAACATGCAATGTATTTCCAGTTGTCTGTGTCCTCTTCAATTTATTTCATCAGTGTTTGGTGGTTTTCCTTGTAGAGGTCTTTCATTTATTGGTTAAATTTATTCTTAGGTATTTTATTTTATTTTTGTAAATATTGGAAGTGGGATTGATTTCTTTTTCAGCTAGTTTTTTATTGGTGTAAGGAACACTACTGATTTATGTGTGTTCATTTTGTATCCTGCAACTTTACTGAATTTGCTTATGAATACTAACAGTTTTTTGGTGGAGTCTTTAGACTTTTCTATATATAAGACCATGTCATCTGCAAATAGGAACAATTTGACTTCTTTTCCAATTTGGATGCCTTTTATTTCTTTCTTTTGCTTGATTTCTCTGGCTTGGACTGCATTTTGGATTTCTAGGGAAGGAAAATAACTTTTCCCATCTACCCTCAAAGGTTCTCTTGCCTTTGAAATTAAACTGACAATAGACAGATGAACAAGAGAGAAAACAGTTAAGCATGCAAATATGCATAGGAGTTTCACAAAGAAAAGAGAATCAAGGAGGCAGCCAGGTGATTAAGGCTTATATACCATCTCAG
This sequence comes from Propithecus coquereli, assembly GCF_000956105.1. Taxonomy (NCBI): domain Eukaryota; kingdom Metazoa; phylum Chordata; class Mammalia; order Primates; family Indriidae; genus Propithecus; species Propithecus coquereli. The sequence goes on along the minus strand of NW_012144489.1, from coordinate 12,425 downwards.
CTAAACAAAGAAAAAGGGTGTTTTGGCCTTCTACATGCAAATGACAAGTCATGGGAAAGGGAGGAAGGAAATGTATGGTAAATAAGGGTTGACTTGCTATGCAGATTAGAGTGTCTCAGATGATGAGTTGTCTCCAGGTGTAGCTGTCTTCCTGGTACAGAGACACCTTTACCAACAGAAATTTCCTTTATAAATGTGAATTTCCTTTTCAAAAGAGAAAATTTATACTCTACTTTTAGGCAGTTAGAGGAAGGTAAACAGTGTTTCCATGTCTGCTGGTTCTCAATTTCTTTTAGCTTAAAATAATCTATATTTTGGAGTGGCATATGTTAGAACCCTGCATTCTACTCTTTGAAACTTTTCTTTTTTCTGGAAGTTTCATATATCAAAATCCAAGTTGGTAGCTGTAGAGACAGACCAGTTTAGGTGTTGTAAGATAAGAGATCTGCAAAGGGGGAGAAAAACAGACTGAAACAAGAATGAGTAAGCAGAAAAGAACAAATTTAAAGACATTGTGCCATGTCATTGAATCAGTCTCTCACTGCTGGGAATAGGTCAGTCTACTTACACAGCTGTATCTCATTTCACAGATGGTGTTGCCAGAGGGAATAGGGCAACCACCTATGTTAGCCCTCTATATGGTGCTAGCAATCAGATATTTAATAAGGGATATTTCTATGGAAACAAAAGAAAACCAAAGATTAATAGTTAGAACAAATTATAGACCCAACTTTTTAGTCCAGAGGGCAATCAGTTTAGAAGATTTCTAGATATTGGGCTCAAAGCATCTTGAGATGGTGAAAAGAAGCCAGGAAGTGGCATTCTGACAAATGTTCTGGTTTGTAGTTTGAATGTCTCTGGCGATGGCACATACAATGTCACAGTCACAGTTATTTCTCAGAATGGAGCATGAAGGGTTCAGTTTCAGCTTGCAGGTCTTTTTCTAGATAGTGCCGATATGGATCTGGGCAGTCAGGTTTTAGTTCTTATTGGTGCCAAATCAGGAGGGTGAGAGAAAAATGGAAATGTTAATTACTGACAAAATGCAAAAA
>NW_012144489.1:8039-9243 GCF_000956105.1 Propithecus coquereli | reverse complement strand
GACATATCATGGACAGCAGAGATTGATGAATTTCTAGGAACTTTATACAATTTTTGAAATATTTATAACATATTACAACATACCTATACAAATATAAAGAAGGTTATGGGTCATATTTTAGTTGAACAATGATTCTCATGTAATTTAGCATATCAAATAAACCCAATTAGTTTAATATCTCTCTTTTTCAAGGTGAGAGAACAAATCCTTTGAGATTTTCAGGGGGCCTTCTGTGGAATCTCAAAGTTAGTTCAAGGTAAAAAAGACTTTAGAATTTAATTTGAAGAAGATTGTCAAAAATTTCAAAAATTTTGAACAGTTGATTAAATAGGATAATAGGTACCTCTGAAACAATAGTTATCTATTTAAGCAAAGTGATAAATATTTTCAAGGTTAACAGAGAAGGTCACATGACTGTACAAATAAAATCAAAAACAAAACCTTACCTTTTTCCATACTGCGAAGACTCATTTTTTTAAAAAGTTGTAAAAGACATGATAAAGGCAACAAGAAGCATAGGAAATTATTTTTGATAAGTCACAGAATCCTTGTTCCCTAGGCAAAGTACTCAACAGGTAAAGATAACCTTTTGCAATCTCTTGTTAAGAACAAACCAGCAATCCAAACTCCAGTTCTGCATTAGTATACTATTCCTGTTAGAGTTCGTTTTAAAACATTATAATAAACCCATTTAATTTTAGCTATCTTGACCACACAAGATTCCCTCTCTTCTTTTGTAATTTCCTATATGCGTCTAGATTTTTGCTCTTTATTTTCTTCTTTCTCACTCTGAAATAATCTTTAAATAACCTTAAACTACTATAAGACAAAATTACTCTTCTTTTTCCTTAACAAAAATGCATCCTTCATACCTCATATCTTTAAAGCACATCTTAATTTCCTTGCACACTTTGTGTACAGACTTTTTTCCTTCACCCGTGTTATTCCTAATAGTTCATTTATGTATATTGATTAGAATTTTTAATGCTTAATAACCTTAACTTTCAGTGAAAACAAAGAAGTAGACAACTGGCAACTGTTTGTTATATATAGCAGCGTTCTGCAGATTAGATGAACAAATTTAGTAATACACCCTTTCACAATTTCTAGCAGCATATGCTTCCTCATAGTATATTTTTTCAGTGTGGCAGAAAGAATATGAACAGACTGAAACATTCTTTAGACTGTCTGTAAAAATAAGAAG
>NW_012144489.1:0-305 GCF_000956105.1 Propithecus coquereli | reverse complement strand
CTGAATAATGTGATATTTTTAAGTTCTATAAAAATATAGTAGAAGTTTAAAATGCATCCTACCTAAAGATATTAATTAGATCTTTCTAAAATATCAATATCCCAAAATAAAATTTACTGACATGACATCACTTGACTATAGACCAAATAAACCTCTAACATTAATATTTAGCATCTCAAATAATGACACAAAGTCATAACACTTTTACATAAGGATCAAAATCAAACTATTTTGGAAACAATCTAAATGGTCTCAAACTACTTTTCTACCTAATTGTAAATTTGAGTGCATGTAATACTTTCAAA
>NW_012144488.1:0-2690 GCF_000956105.1 Propithecus coquereli | reverse complement strand
AGTTCCCAGGCAAAATTCACTGTTTCTCAGGGAGGGATAGAAGCAAACTTGTCCCCAAGAGTTTAATCCTATTAACAACTGAAGAAGTAAATTATTGCCCATTTTACAGGTAAGTAAATTGAGTGGCAGAGAAGCTAAGTAACTTGCCCAATGTGACACAGCTGGTGAGTTGGAGGTTTAGGACTCAAAACCTGGCCATCTGCCTGCAAAAACTGTGTATGATTATATAAAGGAGGGAAATGTGGAAGCTCTCCTGGGAGAAATAGCCAGTTTCAAAGGCTTTGTAGGAAAACCAGTAAGAATCATAGTGTTCTTGATACATTCAAGAAGCAAAGCCAAAGGAGTCTCCACTAATATTTGAAAAACTCACCTCCAGATATCTGTGGCTTCTCTCAGACCTCAATTACTTGTCATTATTTGTCAAAGAACAATATACAGAAATGCTAGTGGGAAACAAGCATTTTTGATATTTAGAGATAAACATGTCAAAGAAACTGCAGCCTAATATGTATAATTCCTTTTCTGGTTAGACTAAAGATAAACTGAGTTATGATCCTTAGACATAGCCAAATAGACAAAGTATCCACTTGCAGTGAACATGGCATTCAATCAAGATTCCCTTAGAATCATTTCATGCATCCATGATGGTAGTGTTCAACCTACTGTGTGTTTCTACTGGCTGCTGAATGCCAGCATGCCCCTCTGTGTTGGGGGAGGGAGGGAATTCTGTGATGGCTTTTTCTGTGATATTTCTAACAACTTAGAATTTCCCTTCATAGTCTTGTCTCCATAAATGTGGTTGTAAATACCAAATATCAAAGTAATAAATTATGAATTAGAATGCCATATAAATGTGAATTCATACAATAGTAAGTGCGTGTTGGTATTCAGCACAAGAACATACACAGAGTAACCCTCAATGAGCAAAAGAAAGTAAAAATTTTCGAGAAGCATAAAATGAATCATGTTGGTTCCTAGGCTCCAGAATTATGCACAGCTGTCAATCTAAATCAACAGCTAATTCATTGAATGGCTTGCAGCTAATATCTGATTAATGATCCTTAATTACCAGGAAGCACTTTAAAAATATGAAGAGATATATAAATGTTAAGGATATTATCTCCAAAAGTCTCTCCAATGCTTTCTTACAGGCAGGGCAAAGCTCTTTTATTCCCATTTACCTTTATTTTCTCTCACCATGAGCTATTCATTGTTTCTTGTAATCTTATCTCTTATTTTTGCAACTCGGAACTAATTCCATCCAGGGCCAGCAGAATGTATGGTATCTCCGCACTCTGCACTATAGGGGACTGTTCTGACAGCTTGCCATGCCGTGGATCGTGCTTAGAAAAATACATAAAGTATATAGTTCATTCGAGTGAGCAAGAGATTACCCACAAATGGTGTTACCTGCCAACAGGTAATCAACCACCTCGTCCCTCCTGAAGGGAAACATAGGAGATACCACATAGAAAGAAAAAGAATTATAAGCAAGGTAAGTTAAGTTAAATACTCTGAATATAAAATTCAAATTCTAAATTCCAAAATATCCATGTTGCTATCTGAGGTAAGTGATTGTCACTCTTGCCACTCTGGAATGCAGATGTTAGCTGCCCCGGGGATCCCCACTTGCTACCTCTGCTTTACCCGACACTGACCCGAATGCAGAAAGGCATCTCTTTTCCAATTTCCTCAAAAGGATGCACTGTACTGCCCTAAAGAAAGAGTGAGAAATGTCAGCTTCACTGATGATCATTCTGTTGGGGTGTCCAGGGGCAAGAGCTGAGAAGCGGAGGGGTTGACAGAGCACAGAAAACAACAAACTTAAAAATCCACGGAACACATCTGTTTCCCCAAGTCTCTGACAGCCGTGCTGCCACGGAGCTTCCTGCTCCGGATCCCCTCTTCCCTTTGCACCTGCCCCGTTGATGCCTTTCCCCTCTCTGTTCCCCACACAAATTCCCTTTCTCGTCTTACGTCTCATCTCGTGGTCAAGGGACTGCCTTTTACTACCTAGGCAACCCTGGCTCTCACTTTCCATCCCGAGCAACTCAGTGGCCTTTTTCTTCCAAAACAAAGGGCTCTCCCCAGGAGAAATTCTGGCAAATAAACTTTTATTCATCTTGTGAAACTTTTTTTTCCGCGGATGGGATACATGTTGATTTGTTTTAGGAAGCCCAAAGAGAAATCAAACCACTACAATGTGATTTCTAAGAGAGTGGATTTCTGCTTAGAACGTTCCCACTCTTCTCCCTCCTTTCACTTCCGAATCAGTGCGATGTCAGAATGCCATGGAAAAACAGCCACTGTGGAATAAAACCTGGGCAGCTTGGCAAAAAGTTCCAGTGAAGCTGGTGCCACTTCAACCTCTAGTCCCTGACTTCGAAAGGTTCTCCTTTCAAGGACGCGGCTTTCCTTTCCGGCTGCGGACTTACGAGGAGAGTGCTACGATGTTGGTTTCAGGGAATCATTTTGAAAGAGTGCTACTCTGTGAAGTAAGTGTTGGGTATCATTATCAAATTGTTATTCAAGCATTCCTGGGGGCAGCACAAATCACCTTTGACACTTATCAAACTAGATGACAAATTACTCACAAGTCCTTGATTTACACTTGTGCGTCACTCTACTTAGCCTCCACGAGGAGTCCTCAATTGGCTCAAACTTGATTAAAACTACAACCAGGTATTGCA
>NW_012144487.1:0-1182 GCF_000956105.1 Propithecus coquereli | reverse complement strand
CATTCATAAACTGGGATTTTTTTTTCTCGATAGATTGGAGAAATTCAAGTGTGTCAAAAACTTTCCTTCAGATCATTCTCTTTTAAGTTCTATCGTCCTTACTGGTTCCTCTGCACTTTTCCAGTCTCTATCTGTCAAATAACTGAAATGATTTTGTGGGATTTTTTTTTCCCATGTTAAATATAGGCTTTTTTTTTTTTTAATTCATAGCAATTGAGCATGTCATTTATCCTTCTGCCCATTTTTCTTATATTAAAAGGTCTCCTGCTGGAATTTAATTTCAAGTTAAATCTTTACCCCACCCTGAGGCTGTGAGACTGAATTAAATAAATCCCACTAAAAGTAATAAACCACTCTTAGCTGTGGTCTTGTGATATCAGTTGTCAGCCTGTCAGAGCAAATCTGAGTGTTAAATTCACTGCCTCTGCTAAGTGAGGAAAGAATCAGAACAGCAAAAAGCCCAGGGTATCAGAACTGCTGCAGTCATTGCAGCTTCATCTCAGCAGCAGGACTTAAGCATACAAGAAAATATCTTCAAAGATGATTTTTTTGATGACACTCTTAAAATTCATATTGATGGTAAAACATAAGGGCTCAGCTATGGTTATTATACTTTATTTAGTAATGTTGTGAGCCCATGAGATCCATTAACAAGAAAGATCCATTACTTCTCTTTAGGGAGGAGGGACAAAACAGAAATATGGTTCTGATGGGGAGTGATGGATTTTAGATTTAAGGTGTTAGTCAGCACTGGTGTCCAACTACATGATTGAAAGGTTCTTTTCTCATGAAAAAGAAAGAAAAGTAACATAGGTAATCAAGTTTCACTTATGAAAATTTGCAAGGAAATTAATGCACAGAACACAGCCAATCCCTTACACTTCCAAATAAAATACGCTAAAAGGGGGAAACAACATCCTCCCTAGTACCTTGTCCATGATGCAGTGACACTGAGAATGATTCCAGTACCAGGCAGGATTTATGGGTGTGACTAATAAAAGGTGGCAGCTAGTTTCAAATCTGTTGGCTTGCCATTCAATGGACCAATTTACAAAATACTTGTTTACCCTTAAAGCACTGAACTTGTTCAAAAAAAAAAAAAAAAAAAATGAACCCTGCCAAGCCCATCCTAACCACAGAGGGGCACGTTAGGAGAAAATAAACTTAGGGTATGGACGTGCT
>NW_012144486.1:0-1077 GCF_000956105.1 Propithecus coquereli | reverse complement strand
TATTAATTTATATTAATATTTATATATAAACATATATATATGAGGCATTCTTTGTAAAAGGGAGTGTTCCAATCCTACAATATTATTAAGGAAGAATGAGAAGTAAATGAAACTGGTGGAAAGATATAGGTAGAGAGACTATTATAATTGTCCAGACAAGGAGTTATAACATTTTAAAGTAGGGTATCTATAGATGACAACAGGATACACATGGGAAATAGAGGAAACAATAAGATTTGCCAACTGATTGATTGCTGACCTGCTTGGGGCAAGATTCCACTGAATATTCCTAAAACTTGGAGAAAACTGTATTCAACTCTGTAATTCTCAAATGGCAAATAATCACTGTTAGCTAACCTTTTTCTGTCTTTTCATCTTCGTCTCCTATAACTTCTCTTTTTTATCTTTACTGAAGTATACTGGATTATTCGGCATTCTCTAGAATGCCATATTCTTTCACGCCTTTGTAGCCTTGCACAATCTTTTCCCCCAGTTGAACTATCTTTCCCTGACAGAGTAAGTTAAAACATCAGGTTAGCCGGTTATTGGCTGTGTGACTTTGAGTAAGTTAATCCTCTTTCGAGTTTCACTTTATTTACCCATAAAATTGAAGAAATAAAATAAAAATACACACCTCACAGGTTTGTTGAGGATATTAATTGAGATTATATCAAATACTATGCAGAGTACCAGAACATAGTCAATGTACAATAATTTGTGTCTTCTCCCTTTGCACTGACCCTTACACACACACACACACACACACACACACACGCATACACATGCACACATAGGCAGTTGCTGCTAATCCCGTTTACTCTCTACCCAGCTCCCCTTAAAACTTGCCATGAAAAGACCCAATAAACTATTTACTATAAAAGTATAAATAATTGATAACCTATGAATTATTCTTTTGAGGTCTTTACTAGGTCACATAGAATTTTTTTTTTTTTTTTGAGACAGAGTCTCACTCTGTTGCCCGGGCTAGAGTGCTGTGGCATCAGCCCAGCTCACAGCAACCTCAAACTACTGGACTCAGGCAATCCTCCTGTCTCAGCCTCCCAAATAGCTGGGACT
>NW_012144485.1:0-1388 GCF_000956105.1 Propithecus coquereli | reverse complement strand
AAAAAAAAAAAAAAATTCTCAATCTTAATCTTTTGAGATAGCATTTTTCAGATTTCTGTCAGATTAGCAAAGATCCAAATGTTTGATAACATCGTTAGCAAGCTTGTGGTGAAATGGACAGTTCTTTTCCGATTAGGAGACTTCCTTTTATATATCCTTTTAAACTTGGTGAATTTTGGACCCTGTAAACTTATTAGCCATTCATGAAATGATATAAACAAAAAATTTCCCCCATATAATACATTCTTCTCATATGCTCAACTAAAAGAAAAAAACTGACCAATTAACTCATTTTATATATAGGTACATGAAACCTCATGTTAGTATAGCAACCAATTCATCCTGGTTTGCCTGGGACTTTCCTAGTTTTAAAATTGAAAATCACTCATCCCGGGAAATTTTACAATCCCAGGCAAATTCACACAGTGGGTCACTCTAGAGACTTAAAATTTAGAGCAAAAATACAGATACTATTCAACCATCCAAATGGGGAGGTCACTGATCCTATGATATACTTCACTCTGTGGCATCACAGAAAGGCACTGCCACTACTTATGAAAAATACCTCTTATCAATTTAGTTTTGCTTGAACTTGAATGCTTGCTAATTTACCCAGAAGCAACAAATATTGGTAAGCTCAGACTTAACATTTAACTATTCCCAAGCGGTTATGGTTTTATACAAACAGTGACTGTTAAAAGGGAACCATCTTGATATGGCAAACATGATAGGCTCTAGATTCAAAAAGACGTAACAAAATGAAGAAAAAGAAAATAAGTAAATCAACAGACAAAAATATGATCACAAAGTAGCAAATAATACAGTGTATCTGTAGGTCTTAACATTATTTCGCCTAATGAATAAACTCTTGACTCTCTGTGGAGAGCTTAATGGAAAGATCAAAATTTGGAGAGAAAAAAATTATAGGAGTATGACAGAAGCAAAAATAAGGCTTCTGAAAGCAAAGTAGCCAAGCATACCTGTCAGAATTATGAATACTTGATCCAGTAAGGGTTGAAAAAAGCCAGGACAAGAAACTGGGCAAGGATTAATAGGCACCATATCAGTGTGTATTTTGTTTTGCTCTGAATATCATTCTTTTAAAATGCAGTGGATAAAAATATGAAAATAAAGTTGAGTTGCAGGGAATAATGTAGTGGTTAAGAACATGACTTCTGGATCCAGACTGCTTGTGTTAGAATTCTAATTCCACACTTATGACCTGTGCAACTTTGGACAAATTACCATGGGTTAAATAGCAGTATCTGCTTCATAGGGTTGTCAGGAAGGTTAAATTTATGCAATGTACTTAGAACAGTGCCTGGCATATTGTAAGGGCTCAGCAAATGTTAGAAAATAGTAGTACCAGTAAGAATAGCTTTTATGTT
>NW_012144484.1:0-1069 GCF_000956105.1 Propithecus coquereli | reverse complement strand
AAAAAAAGACAGAGGCCAAGGCAGGAGGATCTCTTGAGGTCAAGAGCTCAAGACTAGCCTCAGCAAGAACAAGACTCCATCTCTACTAAAAATAGAAAGAAATTAGCTGGACTACTAAAAATAGAAAAAATTAGTGGGGCAACAGAGTAAAGCTCTGTCTCAAAAAAAAAAAAAAAAAAAGACGAGTTGGGAGGTGGCCAAGGTAACTTCAGCTTTATGTTTAAATGTTTTACTTTGAGATGGAGTCTTGCTGTATTACCCAGGCTGGTCTCAAACTCCTGGGCTCAAGCAATCCTTCCGCCTCAGCCTCCTGAGTAGCTGGTATTATAGGTGCTCGCCATTGTGCCCAGCAATGTTCAATGTTTTAATATTTATGAGGAGAATGCAGTCACATTTGTGTGATTAAAAAACAAATTGACGTACTTGGCGATCCATGTAAAGTGTCTGGCACACAGTAGGTCCTTGGAGTTTCCCTTCCTTCCAGGAGCTCAGAGCTTGACACATAGCCCTGGCAGCCTTCCTTCCAGACTGGAGAGCTCACCAGAGGTCACAGGCTTTGAGCAGCTAATTGCAATGGGGGGGGACTAGCCTCCCAGCCCCCATTGCAGGCACAGTTTGTCTGTTCCTAATTAGAAGACCTTTTCTTGACAAACTGTGTTGAGGGACACACAAGGTCCCTGAAATTAATTACTAATTCAGTCAGGTTTGACTCATGTGGATGGAACAAGTTCATGAGTCAGCGTGGGAATGACCCAGCCCCATTCCACCCCAACTCTGAAACCAGTAATTGTTTGAAGAGGAAAAAGCAATAGAAGAAAGCCTTTATTAAAGTGTGTCTCAGTTGCCTACAACAGAATCACCTTGGGCCACTCCCCCATCTTTCTAATTAGCCTTGAGAGTGGGCCAATTCCACAGCAGGTAAGTGGAGAAACCAGATCTCAGTTATTTCAAATACATTATTTTTCTTTTTTTTCTTTTTTTTTTTTTTTGAGACAGAGTCTCACTGTGTTGCCCTGGCTAGAGTGCCGTGGCATCATCCTAGCTCACAGCAACCTCAAACTCCTGGGCT
>NW_012144483.1:0-972 GCF_000956105.1 Propithecus coquereli | reverse complement strand
CAGGATGTTTACATTACAGTTTCACTGAAATGATATTGAAACTTTAGGGAAAAACTTTAAAGAAGGAAAAAAGAAACTTTTCAAAAGATGACTATTAGGAGAACAGACTTAAACAGATTAATCCTTTTAAACAGAAATTTAAATCCTTCCTTTACCCTCCAGGGATTTAGTTCAATTTCAAGAAGGCAAGCTATAAATGCTAGGTTGCTGTTCTGCCTAAAAATTACATTATATTTTTCTGCTTGTTTAAGGGAAGGCTCAATATAAGGTTTTATTCTTAAAAATAAACAAATCAAATCCTGAATAACTAAAGCTCCATTATTATTGACCAAATTTAGTAGTCGCCCTGTCGATTCTTTCCTGAAAAGTGTTGTGTGAATATTTTATCTGGAAAGAAGTATATTCCTTGGCTTGGGAAGCAATTTTTATAGAGAAGTGTAAGTATAATATACGAGGTGCAAATTTTGTGTATATGTGTGTGAATGTGTGTGCATGTGTATGTGTGTGTCTGGGAGAAGCTCAAGTCATTTACCTTTGGTTTGAACTGAGGAATCGTGTTTATTGGACTTGCACACTCCTGCATACTTCCTTCCCTTAATGTCTCTTGTCTCCCTTTAACCTAATCAGCTCCTTATTCTCTGTCAATGCTCACTTTGGATGCCACTTCAGAAAGCTTCCCCTTATGCAACGCTCATCATAATTATAAATCATTATTTAATGTAATTATGTCTAATACTGTAAACTGTATGGAGGTAAGAATATTTTCTGAATGTCCATTGCTATATTTCCAGAATTAAATGGGTAGTGACTTCTTAAATATTTGCTGGAGGAAGGTAAAGGAAGTAAACCTTCTTCTTTTCTCTGATATTCTATTAAAATCATTTAAATGTTTGGTTCCACCATTTTCTTTTTAGATGAATTGGGAGAAATTATGTGTGTGTGTGTGTAGTTCTTAAAGCACAGATTTCTCAA
>NW_012144482.1:0-921 GCF_000956105.1 Propithecus coquereli | reverse complement strand
GATACATCATGTTTCAGTTAGAATCATAGTCATGTGCTTCCTCGTATTTTTAGCCTGTTTCAAAGGACTCTGCAGAAATAAAAATGACAGTAAAAAGATTATTGTTTCTAAAAGTGTTATTCCAGTATAACATTTGCCTACTTTTCAGGTTTGTTTGCTGATTTGGGCGAAGTTGGATGCTTTCCAGATCAACTAATTGCCTTTTCTCTTCCTTTTGTCATTTTAAGAGAAAGAAAATAATTTGGGCCAGAGTAAAGTATATTAACAATATATTATCCTGTTTTTCATATATTGCTGATTTTAGTACTTCATTTTTTTGTAGAAGGAACAGTTTTCTTCTTTTAGACTCAGACTTCCGATTAACAACCGAAGCTGATTAGATTGATGTATAATAAACCTAGCTCTAAATCTCAACCTCAGTAAATAGCCTGTATTGAATATTAGGTCATTGGAATATTTATTAGCCTATTATATAACTTATTGATTTCTAAAATAAAAAAATTCACACATACCATAAACTCCTTAATGTAGTTAATGGCAGCTTTGGTCGTCCAGGAGTAGAATGTTATTGCCAGCATGACAGTGGAGCTGCCGTAATCCAGCTCCAGTTCCTGATTAATGAGGTTAGTGAATTGCTTTAATTTCTCCTACTTATATATGAAATACGGCCACGTTGTCTTTCAGACTTCTTGTGTGCATTCATATTTTATTTAAATATTTGAACAAAAAGTAATTCCTTGTGGGTCGGAGATAGTAGTAATTCATTTTAAGGCACCATCATGGACAGTTACATAAATAATATAAAATGTTTTCTCAAAGCAGTGTTGGAAATAGAATGATATGAGGTAAATATTTTTGGTACAAGGTGCTGCATTTAAGTATTATTTAAGGGATATCAAACATGTATAAAAATATGTATTA
>NW_012144481.1:0-1318 GCF_000956105.1 Propithecus coquereli | reverse complement strand
TTAATTGTATTCTATTGCCAAGAAAATACATTTTTGATATTACAGATTGAACTTGACAGATAAAATACAAAAATGTTGGCTATAATAGTGCAAATTAATCATGACTATTGGGAAAAACAATTCTATGCACAGCTCTAAGTCAGCTTCTTAACCAATGAGAGTAGTGGATATTGCTTGAACTCCCAAGTACACATGTGCAAAAATAAATAAAAGCTGAAGAAATTGCAGTCAAGCACCAACAGCAGATCTTTGTAACTATTGAGAAACGTGGCTTCCATTTCTCTTTCTCTCACAACTTTTAGGAATTGTGCTCAATTTCAAGCCTTGTAGAATAGATTAAATTCTTTGAAGAACAGCCTGTAGAAATACACTACATTTCATTCCCACTGGGAGGGTGTGAGCCCTCCCCTTTCTCCACAACCTCACCGACATCTGGTATTTTTTCACTTTTTAATAATGGCCATTCTGACTGATGTAAAGTGGCATCTCACTGTGATTGTAATCTGCATTTCTCTGACAATTAGCGAGGTTGAGTGCTTTTGTATGTGCTTCTTGGCCATTTGTGTGTCTTCTTTTGGAAACTGTCTGTTCTGTTCATGTCCTTTGCCACTTCTTAATGGGGTTATTTGTTTTCTGATGTTGTTGAGTTGTTCAAATTCCTGTAGATTCTGGGTATTAGTCTTTTGTTGGATGCGTACTTTGCAAATATTTTCTCTCATTCTGTAGGTTGCCTGTTCACTCTGTTTATGATTTCTTCTGCTGTGCAGAAGCTTTTTAGTTTAACTAAGTTCTTTCTGACATCATGCCTAATACACACACATACACACACATCTGTACAATGTTACATTATATAAGGGGAAAAGCATAACTGGGGAGTCAGACCGGTGACTTGATTTCTGCAACATCAGTTACTGGTTTCCTGCCTCTTAATGTCTCACCCTCCATTTTCTTATTTATAAAATACTAAAATAATATTTCTTTTATTGCATTTTTGATGAGAATTAATCAAGATAATGAATGTGTCAAAGTGTCTGGTACCTAATGCCGATAAATATGCAAATCCAATCTGCACTTAGTCTATTCGTGAAACAAAAATAAACCTAATTATGATCGTTAATCAGAAGAATAATGTTGTGATAATTCTATGAATGCAACTGGTATTTATTGGTGCCATTACGTGCCAGACACTTGATTTAGGCGTTTAGACAGATTAGTCAATTCAATCCTGACAACTACAAGAGGACGACTCTGTTGCTATTTTCCTTTCACAGATTAAGAAATACTAATTGGAAGGGTTAAGTAACTTACTTATTTTATA
>NW_012144480.1:0-1253 GCF_000956105.1 Propithecus coquereli | reverse complement strand
CAAATGTTGAGAAAATTTGCCAGAAGGACAAATTTGCCAGACTCCCATATTCCCTCACGAGATTCCCTAGTCATTAACACGTTATCATCACATTTGCTTCATTGCTCAGTATGCCTTTCTCCCTCCCTACACACACACGCGCGCGCGTGCGCGCACACGATCATTCATCTCTTTTCGAATCTTTAGAAAGCAGGCTTTACACACAATGTCCCATCACCACTAAACACTCCAGTCCGTATTTTGAAACAAGGACACCCTCCTGCATAACCAGCACTCAGCCTTCCGAATCGGGAAGCCAGCGTCACTACCACACTGCCATCCAGTCTGCACCAGTCACCACACTGACTCTTGCTCCTTTCTGGTCTCGGATCCTATCCAGCAATGTGTGATGCATTTAATTGTCATCTCTCTTCAGGCTCATTTAGTTGAAATAGTCCCTTAGTCTTTCCCTTGACATTTGTAAAAACTACAGATCTTAAAAGCATTGTGTAGGACTTCTTTCAACCTTGATCCACCTGATGTTGACTTAGGACCAGACTTAAGTCACATTCTTGGTAGCATCATCACTGAAATGACACTACTACATGCCCTAAATCAGGTGGCAGACAACATCAACCTGTCCCCTCACTGGGGATGTTAACCTCGATCTCCTGATCGTATTGGTGTCTGCTAGATTTCTCCACGTTAAAGTCACCATTAACCCCTTTGTAATTGACTAGCATTTTGTGGAGAGTTTTCCAATACTATATCAATATGTTTCTCATCCAGCCTTCACCCACCAGACTTAACATCCATTGATGACTCCCATCTGCATCAAACACCTCTGCGATGGAGCCAAATGGCGATTTTCTGTTTCTTGTGTTCCTTCTTCATTTACCAGATGGTAATATCATTCCCTTCTCCTTCATTTATTTATTTATTTGTATCACTCCTGTTTAGTCACAGGGCGGTAATCCATTATTCTCATTGTTTTAATGCTCAAATTGTCAGTTTAGCCAGTGGGAGCCCCGTCAGGTTGCCTCGTCTGTCTTTTCAACATGCCCCATCATTCACGGAGCACTTCCTTGCTTCTCGGCACAAAGAAAGTATTCCTGGCTCATTTCATACTTTCTCTGACCCGGCCCTGGAATCAGCCTTTTCTCCAAGGATCTTGAGTTCCTGGTAGCAGAGGATAGATAATAAGAAAACAAGATCTGGGCGCTCGGTGTGCTTAAAGCTACTGGGTGGGTATCATTACTTCTAGGCCCTTTCAG
>NW_012144479.1:0-1402 GCF_000956105.1 Propithecus coquereli | reverse complement strand
GGTTACAGATTTAAACCTAAGGAGTGAAACTATTAGAATTCTAGAGGAAGATGTTGGAAATACTATTCTAGACATTGGCCTAGGCAAAGAATTTGTGAAGAAGACCCCAAAGGCAATCACAGCAACAACAAAAATAAATAAATGGGATCTGATCGAATTAAAAATCTTCTGCACAGCCAAAGAAACTGTCACAAGAGCAAACAGACAACCTACAGAATGGGAGAAAATTTCCACGTACTACAAATCCGATAGAGGGTTGATAACTAGAATCTATTTAGAACTCAGGAAAATCAACGAGAAAAAATCAAACAACCCTATCAAAAAGTGGGCAAAGGACATGAACAGAAACTTTTCAAAAGAAGACAGAATAATGGCCCAAAAACATATGGAAAAATGCTCAACATCTCTAATCATCAGGGAAGTGCAAATCAAAACCACAGTGAGATATCACTTATCTCCAGTGAGAGTGGCCTTTGTCAAAAAGTCCCAAAACAATAAATGTTGGCGTGGATGCAGAGAGGTAGGAATACTCTTACACTGCTGGTGGGACTGCAAACTAGTGCAACCTCTGTGGAAAGCAATATGGAGATACTTTAAAGAGATATAAGTAGAACTACCATTTGATCCAGCAATCCCATTACTGAGGATCTACCCAAAAGAACAAAAGTCGCTCTATAAAAAAGACACCTGCACTCGAATGTTCATAGCAGCACAATTCACAATTGCAAAGATGTGGAAACAACCCAAGTGTCCATTAATACATGAGTGGATTAATAAAATGTGGTATATGTATATCATGGAGTACTATTCAGCTTTAAGAAACAATGGTGATATAGCACCTCTTGTATTCTCCTGGATGGAGCTGGAACACATTCTACTAAGTGAAATATCCCAAGAATGGAAAAACAAGGACCACATGTACTCACCATCAAATTGGTACTAACTGATCAACACTTAAGTGTACATATAAGAATAACATTTACTGGATGTCAGGCAGCGGAGAGGGAGGAAGGGGGAGGAGGGGATGGGCATATGCACAAACAATGAGTGCCATGCGCACCACCCGGGGGATGGACACGCTTGAAACTCGGGCTTGGTGGGGGGACAAGGGCAACATACGTAACCTAAACATCTGTACCCCCATAATATGCTGAAATAAAAAAAATACAAATTTGAATATTGTCCTATTTAAGACAATGCAAGTTGTAATAATGAAGACAATGTAGTAATCATTTACTTACAAATACTTATGGAATAACATAGATAGTTCATTAATATAACCCAAACTGCAGTCCCCTAATTTATGACAGTTATTAGAGTTAATCCATTTTTCACCAAAAGAAACCATTAGGAAAATCTATAGTCTAGTCAAAGAATATGTGAAGATTTTTAAAAACACATA
>NW_012144478.1:32780-34037 GCF_000956105.1 Propithecus coquereli | reverse complement strand
TGGAGAAGCATTCTTTTCCAGCTGTAATAATTGGAGCTATGATTCTGAATGAATATCCTCAGATGCATAGACCTCATATTTCTGAGGTCTTTTGGTCCTCAGAGGTAGATACTGAAATGATCTACCATACATCTATAGTGAGTTATTTGTAAAATTCAATCATAGCTGTTTCAGCCTTACTTTTGAGTGTTCAAACTGTATTTTGTCACAGACTCATATTCCACGAATCTTATATTCATATTCTAGTTATCTTATTCTACTGTCTCTGGCTTTGTAAAATGTTAACATTAAGGGAAATGGGATGAGTGCTAAATTTTTGTAAGTGTAAAATTAGTACAAATTTTAAATACTTTTTAAAAACATCAAAAAATTAACAATATTACATAATAGGTTCTATAAGAATGAAAAGAAAATGAGTGATTGTAGCAAAGCATTATTTCTATAATGAAGGGGACTATTCAATCATTATATTCCATTCCTAATTTTAATTTAAGAATTAACAAAACACTTTGTTAATTACACCATTAAATAAATATTATTTAATGAAGCCAGCCACATTTGTGATTAGAGACAAAAATCCAACATCTTACTTATTTAACCACAGTTAAATCCACCTTTATTAGTTACCTTTCAAAAACCAGGGCGACAGTGATATCTAAGCAAGGCACCCCAAATCTGGAGAGACCTGTATGGAGATGGTCCCTGTTTTTCTTCTTCAGGATGTTCTGAATATTCACCTGCCCTCCACCCTACAACTACCATCACCAACACTGGCTGACATTATTTCCTTCATGAATTCACCCAGGATTGCAAGTTAAATTTATCATTAGAACATATATATACCTCTTCCCTAACACTTTTCTTAATCAAATAATTACTTTCACAAGAAGTTCCCTTAGAGTTAAAAATTTCCACACTCAGGTTTAGCTCCTGAGATATATAAAAAGTGGTTACATATTTTATACCTGATAAAAGAATAAAATTTCTCTTCTCACTTTTGAGCAATTTATATCTTTTGTGTTTCTTGAATTTAAGTCTTTGAATTGTAAAAATTAAAATTTTCCATTATTTCTTCAGGAAATACATTGTGAATAATTTTAATAACTTTTGAATACATTGAAACGCTATTCACAATCTGTATTTTAAAATATGGAATTATCTTTTTAAAGATTGTGACATTTCATAGAAATTGAATATGTGTATTATTACAGAAGCTATAACTGATTTATGTGTAGCATGACTCTACAAAAGGACTTC
>NW_012144478.1:28139-29780 GCF_000956105.1 Propithecus coquereli | reverse complement strand
TCTTCTTCAGGATGTTCTGAATATTCACCTGCCCTCCACCCTACAACTACCATCACCAACACTGGCTGACATTATTTCCTTCATGAATTCACCCACATTTGTGATTAGAGACAAAAATCCAACATCTTACTTAAATTAACCACAGTTAAATCCACCTTTATTAGTTACCTTTCAAAAACTAGGGTGACAGTGATATCTAAGCAAGGCACCCCAAATCT
Organism: Propithecus coquereli; assembly: GCF_000956105.1. Taxonomy (NCBI): domain Eukaryota; kingdom Metazoa; phylum Chordata; class Mammalia; order Primates; family Indriidae; genus Propithecus; species Propithecus coquereli. The sequence goes on along the minus strand of NW_012144478.1, from coordinate 29,562 downwards.
GGAGAGACCTGTATGGAGATGGTCCCTGTTTTTCTTCTTCAGAATGTTCTGAATATTCACCTGCCCTCCACCCTACAACTACCATCACCAACACTGGCTGACATTATTTCCTTCATGAATTCACTCAGGATTGCAAGTTTGAGGTGCCATGATAGTGCTGACACCCTTGATTAAGAGTGACACTCTCATGTTGAACATGGACTTTTGGATCAGGATTTTGGATTAATGCTGCCTACTTTCAAGCTAGAGCTACTTATGCATGCCCATGAAAAAGACCACAGAGAGACAGGAGGCAAGAGGTAGGAGGTAGCACTTAATAGATACTGGACTTGCTGTATCTGGCTGAATGGCACGTGGATGCTGAATGTTGACTACAGCATTATTTCCTATCCAAAACCAAAGCAAATATGCCTGTGGCTACCAATAATGACTGAATGTATTTGTCTCAAACATGATCATTTATCAGATATTACCTGGGAACAACATAAAAATCCCCAGATTGCAAAATCTCCATTTTTAACATTCAATTTCATTCTGTAACAAAGAAACTTCTTGTTCAGTACCTTGAAGGGCCAAAGAAGAGCCTTTTCTCCTTTGATGTCCCTAATAATGATTTTCAAATGTTGGCATTTATGCATGAGTGGAGGCCACTTTTCAAAGAATAATGTAACTGAATTTATCTTCTTCTTTTGACCTTTAAATGACTTGTTGGTCTTGCCTCACTTATCTATCTTACTTCTTGGTTTTGCCATTCTCTCTCATCTTCTGAGATCACTGAGCCAGGGCTTCGGGGTGAATCTCTTCAAAGAAAGATGCCTTGGTATTAAAGCCTTGTGTGTTTTGGATCAAGACTTCAGAGCTTGCTCCTGCAAAAAATTAGAAATAATACATCAGTTGTGCAATTATTTTTTAAAATCCTTTACAAATGTAGAATGAAGACTTTCCTGTTTCTCAGGTAATGACCTGTATAGATTTTATTTGATATTTTAATATTTTTTCCATAGAGTAATACATTTCAAAAAAAGATTTCAAAATTCTAACTTTTTACTTAAACTTAATTAAGCAAAGTGGTTTTTAGAGAAAGCCACAAAACATGATAGTTATACTTCTTTCACATATCTATTATAAACTGAGAAAATGATCCAATGAGAAATATAAACTATAAAATGTAGAACAGAATTTTTAAATTAAATTTTCTATCTTCTTTGTTAAAGGCTATTGCTCTATAAGAATAAAAATTAAAGAAAACAAAAATTCTCAGTCTTTATGATGCTTTCAATAGGAAATATCCCAGCTGAAGTGTTATAGATCACATACAGGAACTGCAAGCTTCATCTGCTTTCTACAGGGCCCACACGAATTAAATAGAATATGATAGGGACCATTACCCCTGCATACTTTAAGTCTTTACTGGCGGCACTAG
>NW_012144478.1:17869-19569 GCF_000956105.1 Propithecus coquereli | reverse complement strand
TAAACCCAGGAGTTTGAGGTTGCAGTGAGCTATGATGATGCCACTGCATTCTACCCAGGGCAACAGAGTGAGACTCTGTCTCAAAAAAAGAAAAAAAAGAGTCAGGGATATGGCCATGTTCTACCAGCATAGGGTCCAGAGTCACTACTAAACAGTGTTTCATTTCCTAGGACCTCAGTTACCACTATTTGCTAGTAACTCTGGTTCCCCAATTGCAGCTGTACCCTGCTCCCTGGGCCCAAACCTTCAGAGCACCCATTTCCTGGTGCTGGGCAAGTACTGTGCCCATTCCAACAGGGTCAGAGTCACAGCTAAAACTGGCTCCCAAGGGCCCAAGCTGCTTGGGCAGGGGATGCCTCAGAATCTAGACCTCAGAACACAGACCTCAGAGGCTCTGTGGATAATCTTTACCCCACCTTGACTGAGAGAGTGAACTTCACCTTTTGATTCAGGTGCCACAGTATGTTTGTGAGATCCTCAACAGATAACCCTAGCTCCATAGCCACTCTGAACACCTGCACTTTAGAATCCATTGCCAATACACCTGCTGGTAGGCTGTGTCACACCCAACCCCAAGAGGGATCTCATTAGGCCAAGACTCTCATTTTGTGGGGAAAACAAGAAGAGGAGGATCTCAGAGAGCCTTTGCCAGCAAGGACCCTAGTAATCTATGCTTCTACCATTGCTGCCATAAACTTCTATAGTCTAGGCCACTGAGGGACCTTAGTCATTCCTGATGGTGATTACAGCTGAAGAAGCTGCACAAAGGATATATTATTGCATCTAATCAAAACCAGAGCCACTACAACCTTCCAAACTGGCACACTAAGACCCACCTGAAGGTAAAAGTCTTTCTGTACAAAAACCACTCTATAAAAGTTTGGAAGAGGTCATTTTTTCCACCAGATGTACACACAGCAAAGCAGGGTCATAAGAAACATGAAAAATTAAGGAAATATGACACCACCAAAGTAACATCATAACTTGCCCATAGCTAACACCAAAGAAAAGAAAAGCTACAAATTACCTGAAAAGGAATTCAAAATAATGACCTTGAGGAAACTCAGTGAGATACAAGAGAATACAGACAGACAATTCCACAAAATCATTACAACAATTCACGATCTGAATGTGAAATTTAACAAAAAGATAGATAGCATAATAATGAAGAACCAAATATAGTTCCTGGAACTAAAAAATTCAATGAATAAAATTTTGAAAATAAAATAGAGAATTTTGTCAGCAAACTAAATCAAGCAGAATAAAGAATTATGAATTTGAAAGTAGATTTTTTTTTAATTACCCAGTCAGAGGAAAAATAAGAAATAAGGATGGAAGAGAGTGAACACAGCTTGCGGGACTTATGGGACACCATTAAGCAAATAAACTTATATATTATGGGATTTTCAGGAAAAGAGACACAGTAAGGGACGGAGAGCTTATTTAATAAAATAATTGCTGGAAACATCCCAAGTCTTTCAAGAAATATGGACATCCAGATATATGAAGCTCAAAATTTCTCAAACTGATTCAACCCTAGAAGTCCTCACTGATTCACATTATAATTAAACTGTCAAAATTTTCGAAGACAAAGAAAAAACTTTAAAAGCAGCAAGAGAAAAATATGAAGTCACATATGAATGATTCTTCGTTAGACTAACAGCAGATTTTTCAGCAGAAACTGCAAACTAGGAAAGAAT
>NW_012144478.1:16809-17819 GCF_000956105.1 Propithecus coquereli | reverse complement strand
CTTTGGCCTATTATTACATAATTAAATAATTCATTTCACTAAACTGTCTTTCCAAATGTTAAACATCAATAAAAGCATGCATCATGAAAGCTGATTATTTTATTTATATTGAATTAAGAATGAGGTAAACAGTGACATTAACAAGATGGCCGACTAGAAAAGTTTCATGCTTGTCTCCCCAACAGCAGCCAACACAGCAAACAACTACATTTTGCATTTTGCTGAAATTAACTAAAGGAGAGTGCCAGAATACATCAAAGGGGTAGAAGAAACCATGCAGAGCAAGAAATCTAGGATAGTCACATAGCGAACAGAAGGAAACACCTGGCCTCTGCCACCGATCCCCCAGCCAGGATCAGATCAGAAACCAGAAGGGATTTCACTCTGTGGGTAAAAGGTAAGCAAGAGGACCCCAGCAGGTCCTTTAATATCTTGAACACCTACAGTCCTAACTACTGGTGACCCCTGCAATCCTCACAGGTACAAGCCCAGCAGGGAACTGCCTAGTGTCCACACGACTGTGCTCCTCCCCAGAGAGGATTCCCCAGTGGCCCATGTGGCCACTGTGCTATGCCATCTTGAAAGCGGAACTCCTGGTAGAGTATGTCCTGTTCAGGGAGCATGTGGTGTTGAGTTCCAAGGTCAAGCTGCACCCAGCCTCCCGGGGAAACTGGGCCTTTATGGAGCTGTTCAATCTACCCTTCCCAGTCTCTGTGTAGCCTGCTCTTCAGGACCAAAGTTGAAGCTGTGCATTGCCTCTTGGGGAAACAGTGGCTTGACAGAGCTGCTCCATCTACCCCAACCACTTCTTTCTGCACCCTGCCCCCCAAGCCTAAGCTGTAGCTGTGCAAGAGAAATGGTGCCTTAGTGGAGCTGCTTCATCTACCCCTCTCAGTCACTGTTCTGCTTGTTCCTCCTGTTTCTAAGCTGAAGTGATGCCCTACATCCTAGAAACAGTGTCTTGGCCACCATGCATAGTCATATCCCCCTTCCTCAGTGTGTGGGTTGAA
>NW_012144478.1:16001-16759 GCF_000956105.1 Propithecus coquereli | reverse complement strand
GAATATTCATAGTCACAATAACTGTATAAAGTACTTGCTTCAATAAATTTGAAAAAGTAGCTTGTTAATTACCTAAATTATTGAGTGTTATACTTTTTGTAGTTTTTGTACACATATATACACCATATATATATAGTGTGTGTGTGTATATATTGTATATGTGTATGTATGTATATTTCATACTGCCTAAAGGAAGACAATATTTTGACAATTATTAAATTGTTTTTAATCCAATAAAAATTATAAATGAATTGTTATAATTTTTATATAAAGGGAGGCCTGTGTTTATTAACCCATATATAGTTATATAGTGGGAAATATAGACATAAAATAAGGTAGTACCTTGCCAATAACATCTTTTTGTTTTGCACCTAACAAAAATAAGGCCATTTAATTTAAGTATGTGGATTTAAATTTATGAAGTTGTTTTGCAAAGTTTTATAGAGTTATCTTTAAAATTACCATTATTATCTATTTTACTTTTTATCAACACAAACTTTAACTGAAACAGAAATACTGTCAAATCACATTCTTAGGAAATGAACCCTTTCTTTGCTATACAATATTATTAAACTAAGTTCTAAAATGAATAAAATGTGAAGGTTTTTAGAGAAGTTAGAGGAGTTTTTATTTTAATGAATTAAGGCATTATTGTATAAAGATACAATTTAGCTCAATTATATTTTAAAGAAGACTATTGGCTTTTCTAGATTTACATGGATTTTAAAAAATTTTAAGTACCTGTAAACAAAATTAAC
>NW_012144478.1:3171-5171 GCF_000956105.1 Propithecus coquereli | reverse complement strand
AATATTAAAAATATGTTGAGAAAGAGAAACATTAACCTTTGTAGGGATATTTTATCCTTGAGTACCCTCACTATGTTAAAACATCAATTTATAGAAGTGATTGAGTTTTCCAAAAGTGTTCTTCTTGTGCCTGGAATGCTTACAGAAATTCTCTTGTCTTCAAAACATCTGTGAGCATTTATTTGCTACGTATATTTGGGTAAGTGGAAAACACAATAAGCATCAAGTTTTCAAATAACCAACACAGAAAATCTTACTGTACCCTCCAATTATATATGTTTAGGGCAGGTTGAAAATGTTCTCAAAACCTCATTCAAAATGACTTGTGCCAGCATGGTTGCTTCTAGAAGACAAACATTTTAGTCAAACTTTTTCAAAAACCAGGCAACAAATTATACCTTTCTTTCCATAATGCCTCCATAATTGTGTAGATCTCAGTAATATATTTATATCCCTCTCTGTGTGATGACTTGTTAAAGATCTTAAACATATTATGCTTGATACATGCCTAAAATAAAGATGAGGATGCTAAAAGGCTTAGATATGGCCAAAATATGAATGCCTACAAGAACTCCACCACTTAATGAAACACCCTAGGGAAACAGTGGAAAAGGCAGGATTCATAATCATCCTCTCCTCTGTACATGTAATCCCCAAAATATCACCACCCCTAATCTTTTAGGGGAATGCCCCGTCTCAAGACTGGATAGGAGAGAATGTGGTAATGCATTGGCTTTTTCTCTTATTCTCTGAGATTTTCCAGCTCACCAACTATCTCCTCGTTATGCCTTTCCATCTCTCCTCTGAGTTTTTACAATTCTGCTTTTCCTCTTGCTTCAATCACTTTGTTAACTGTGTCTAAAAATAATTGGATACAATTTTTATCTTTCCTTGACAACATGTATTTCTTCTATTTGATATTCTTCATCTACCATCCATTTATCTTTAACTTCCCTCTTCCTTTTGTGACATTATAAAGATCCTTTATTGATTTCTTTGTGATTGCTGACAGGTGAAGTTCATGTGGAGAGCAGTGTTCCAAGCTAATAAGGATTATCCTATGAGCAATGATTTCTTTTTGTCTGTTGGTTCATTAGTTTCTAGTCTCACTAGTTGCTCACATTAATGGAAAGTTTTTCTTCTCCCCAGTGTCGCAGGGACATATTCATTTAATTCCTTATTTTGTACTCCCTGCACTGTTTCTCAAAGCCTCCCACTTTTGAAAACTGTGTATCATTAGCTCTTTTCTGATATGGAAAGCTTTAGGAAATTCTTTTGGCTTCCTCCTGTAGAAATCTCCAGGTGAATCTCTGGCTTTGCCAAATCTTGCTAATGTATGGTTTAACATCTGCTATGGAATGAATATTTTTGTCCCCTGAAATTCATATATTGAAATGGAAGCCCCAATGTGATGGTATTTGGGTGTGTTTCCTTTGAGAAGTAATTAGGTCATGAGGCTGGACCCTTATTAATGGGTTTAATGACCTTATAAGAAGAGGCCACACAGATAGCTGGCTCTCTTTCCAATATGTGAGGATACAATGAGAAATCAGCAGTCTGCAACCTGGAAGAAGGCCCTCACTAAAACGCAACCATGCTGGCACCCTGATCTTGAAATTCCAACCTCCAGAACTGTAAGAAATAAATAAATTTCTGTTGTTTATAAGTCTTTTAATCTATGACACTTTGTTATAGCAGCCCAAACTCACTAAGACAGCATCTTAGGTGTCTCCTAATTTATATTTTGTTTCTGTTTTCTCTTTTTACTGCTATTAAATAATTTCCCCTAAGAGCAGATGTGTCAAGTTACACCATCATTAAACTGGAATTCAGCTGTTTTGACACCAATGTTGGTGTTATTTTTGTCAAAATTTACAGTAGCTTATTTTAGATATTATTTGACTTCACACCTTTCAAACAAAGAAAACATTACCAGCATATTGAAACTCCAGAATCTGCCACTGAGTTTACAGGACAAAAATACATATTAAAGTGTATCT
>NW_012144478.1:2475-3121 GCF_000956105.1 Propithecus coquereli | reverse complement strand
GCTAAATTCTCAAAGGCTAGGGTCATGCCTAATTCATTTTCATATAATTTGTGGTGCCTCCTACGGAGCTTGGCACATAATAGTCACTTAGAATACGCTAATTGATTTTCATGTTTGTGCCCTACTGAGTTCAAACTGTTCAACAAACCCGTTACCAAATTCTATTTGGAATCTTCCTAGGAAAAGAGCAATTTTAAACTTATAGTTACAGATAAACAAATTTATGGTGGTATCACAGGAGCTAAAAAATGCTTAAATGCTATTAAAATATTTCCTCTCTGGTAATTAACATTCTAAATTTTCAAAAACATCCCAAGTATTGGCACTAATGAATTTGATCCTGATGCTTCTAGATTGCAAGGCTGAGCCACACTGGCATTGACTTGGCAGGAACTTAGGAGAAAACGAAAGCCTTTTTATTCTTTTTAATCAGTGGGATTTCTCTGCCTTGAGTGGCTCACTGGGAAGTCTGTGTCCTTGGTCTTTGTCCTTCGTGGATGAGCTCTCAGTGACTTCTAAGAATCAGAGAATTATGAACATATATTAAAGTAAATTCCTCAAAAACTTCACACAAGTCAGATTTGAGTCAGAAGATCTTAATCTATCCCTCTGACGTTTTAGTTGTTGCCATTCAAAAAAAAAAAAA
>NW_012144478.1:0-915 GCF_000956105.1 Propithecus coquereli | reverse complement strand
CATCACCCATAGAGTGTAAATTCCAGAGGTCTAAATTTTAGAAATTTTATGTAAATGAGTTGAAAAACTGAAAAATAAAAGGAAAGAACACACATATCATTATTTACAGATTACTATTCTTTTATCTCAATTCTGAGACACAACCCTTATATCTAATCACTTAATAGTCAGCACCTTGGTGTGGATCTTCAAATCTAAAAGAAATTTTATTTTCAATGAATTTACTGAAATTAAACCAAAGCCACTGATTTATAGCATTAATTATTCTTAGTTAACAAATAACCTACTTAATTTAATATCCACCTTTATTATTTTTTATTTGCTTACTTTGGAAATTCTATATGTTATTATTGGTCATAAATATGCTAAAATAATTTCTATCCTAATAGCATACTATTAGAAGGGTTAATAGCTATAGCTCTTATAAGAAACTGCCTTTTGTCCTTGTGTTTTAAGAATATGGCATTTTAAAATAGATGTAATAAATCTGAGAATAAAATTAGTTTCACATTATGACTTGCATCTTCAAACGTCAAGGAAAAGTTCTCAGGTTAATAAAGCATCTTCTCTGTAAGCACTCAAAATACTTCACAAGTACTCTCATTAAACCTTATATTATCCTTGTGTGGTACATGATGGATATTAAGACGACATTTATTTTCAGGTGAAAAATCCAGACAAGAGGACTCCAAATGATAAGCCCATCATCAGACTGCAAATCAGGGTCAGAATTATGATAAATCTCACTTACTTACAAGATTTTATTCAGACCATTTACTCTTGACGCTTTTCTGCCAATAGGTAATTTGACTGTTGATATGTCATTTTCTGGCACAACTAGTTTTAATAATTTTTACATCTCTAGAAAGTATCATTAAAAATAAAATGAAATAACAAAAACTTTGTATGTATTAT
>NW_012144477.1:0-1234 GCF_000956105.1 Propithecus coquereli | reverse complement strand
ATGTTATTTAGACTGCTTTATGAATGTTAAAACAGAAAATAAGATCAGGTTAATTTTTGGTTTTTTTTGAACTAGTAATAACAATAGGAAAGAAATTGCTTTAACTCTGTTACCATACTGGAAAAAAAAGGTGCATGTATGAGCATTGTGGGAAAAAAACTATATAACCGGCCAAACTAACAGTATAATACAGGCTATTCATAAAATAATTGATTCTTGTTTTTGGATTTTTATCTTTGCTTTTCCTTTTTTGTAAGTGCTGAATCCAGCAGTATTTCATAGACATATGGTACTTGAATAGTCAAGCTGTCTTGCCTAAAAGATATTAATTGCCATTTTAATGATCCCAATTTTTCTGTCCTATTCATTTGCAAACCTCACATTGTTCATCTGCCGCCTTATGTGTGTGCATGCTGTGCACACACATGCTAACTATATAAATAGTGTTTGTGTTTATATCATATCCATATATACATTCTCTTATCTGCCTGGGTCAAAATGCTCAGAAAAGAATAGAGCAGCACAAAAGCACTAAAATTTTATATGTTGAATCCCAGATGGCTTTGACTTCTCAAACGAGGCTGACTCGAGTATTCCTGGCTCCCCGATCCAACTCGGCTCCACTGACCTAGGGATCAAACGTGTGCAAGAGGGGGAGGTGCTGGTGCGCAGGACCCCTGAGCATGGCTCGTCGGAGCCCAACTCAGCAGCAGCCACAACAGAGGGTAGGACAGAGATGAGGAGGCAGAAGTCAGTGAGGCAGTTGCTGGAGAAAGATCCTGGCTCTCTATCCCCAAGCAGAGTATCTTTCCATTCTAGTGTGTGTTTTCACTATCCCAGGGTGTTATTAGCTCCTCCCTGCAAAGCACCCTCCCTCCCATATGCCTAGCACCAGGTCAGATACAATCTTTAGTTGCCATTTGTGCTGGCCTGGAGTCTGCATCCCTGTGTAATCAAAGAACAGCTTGGCATGGCTACTAACAAGGCAGGGGCCTGTCTCCAAAAGATCTGCAAATGCTTGGAATTTTTTCATTACTGAGCATGTTTATTCTAACATTAGGAAAGAAAAATGCACCCAATGGACATGAGCCTGATTAGTCAATATGAATGATTTCATTTATGAAATAATTAATTCTTTAAAAATCTGTGAAGAGAGTTTTAAAACATTACTGTATTATCTTTGAGAAATTGAAGTGGAGCCTACCAATTTATCTGTGATCCTTGGGTGTTCAAT
>NW_012144476.1:0-1123 GCF_000956105.1 Propithecus coquereli | reverse complement strand
TGAATTAAAGATATATTTTAAATAATAACAGAGAAACGTGTCTTTTCCTCAGTCATGACACATTTGTTCAGAGTTTTATACTTTTAAACTTTTTATATACTTGTACTTGATCCTCATCATAAGTCTATGAGGTGGACAAGGAGATATTGTGTGCTCGTTTAACCACTGAAGAATTACATACATGTTTAATAGAGACAGGAACATCTTGAATTGGCCTTTAGTGAAGCTGAACTATGAACAGATTAAATACATGACTCACTGCCCCAAAAGCTGGATCGCACCACGCAGCTGTCACTATCCAGACAAGTGAGACAAAACTAGGGTTGTTTGGGCCTGGATTTTGTCCAGTAAGTTGACTCAGTCGTTTCCCTTGCTTTGGCACAGTAGATTGTTCTGGCGTCACTGACAGTAAGTACCAGGAGGACAAAGGAGAAGCTTCTCAACTTCAATTCTGACCTCTGGCCACTAGAGCTCAGTATTGTTCTCTGCACAGCTTGCCCAGTCCATGTTCCAAGGGAAAAGATGGGGACCCTGCAACCAACACAGCCCACATTTTCCCAGGGTGGACCTAGCCATGAATATCAGAAACACGGCTTTCCATCTCCAGGTCTACAGGGTGTCTCGTTGCAGCCCTACACATTTACAGAGCACTGGGCTCTATGCTGGTTAGCGTGGGATTGTATGAAGGGAAAGAGACAGGCTCTCTTTTCTTTAATGCTCTCTGTGTCTTTTAAACTTTGAAGCTTCTGCCTGAGTGTTAAGCTATCAATGAGTAATTGTCATCATAGGCTCATAGATTTTGAGCCTGATTTGTTAAATCTCTGGAGAAAGGAAAATAGTAGAAGGATTGCTTTGACATGATATTAGCTATTTTTAAAATTATAAAGAGGAGGCCAGGTGCGGTGGCACATGCCTGTAATCCTAGCACTGTGAGAGGCCAAGGTGGGAGAATCACCTGAGGTCAGGAGTTCAAGACCAGCCTGAGCAACAGTGAGACCCTATTTCTACTAAAAATAGAAAAATTAGGCAGGTGTGGTGGCACAGCTATAGTCCCAGCTACTTGGGAGGCTGAGGCAGGAGGATCACTTCAGTCCAGGAGTTTGAGGTTGCAGTGAGCTATGAT
>NW_012144475.1:0-1118 GCF_000956105.1 Propithecus coquereli | reverse complement strand
AAGTCCAGGGTTAATGCATAAGAGGTTCTTATACAGAATTATAGCTACCACATTGAAAAAACAATAGTGAATGCTGAGTTCTTCTTTCTATAGAAGAAGCTTATTTCACTTTACATATTATACATGTTCCCTAAAAGTTGGGTGGGAATGGAATTTTTGTATATCAAATCATGTTTCCCATACACTGAAACTAGACTTTTAGAGATCCTTTATTTTTATTTACAAATGAAGTTCAACTGAGTTTCTTAAGATGTTAGTTTTATGTTTCAAGGCCTGTTCTAGCTACTACTTAGTCAAAGATCTATAAATAAATACTTATACCACTAGGAAAACACTATTTAAAAGCACCCTAAGAGGTAAATTCTTTTGAAACAATAGCAGCAAGTTCCTAATTTATATGTCTTATAGCTAGCGATTTTGTTTATTTAGTTCTCTAAACTCAGTGGACTACATATGGTTTGAATATTCAATGTAAAGTTATTATGTAAACCAGTAAAACAGTTCTGAAATAGTTCAAGATTCATAGAATTTTATTAGAGTTTGAGAATAACCTTAGAGATGAATTCATTCTAAGAGATTCATTTTGCAGATGAGGTCCAAAGAGGCTCAGCAACCTGTTAAGGTTGCTGCCAACTTAGAGACACAATCAAGAGTAGACAGAATTGAGGTCCACTGACCACTCTCCCCAGTTCAAGGATTTCTACTATACCAGGGGTTGATAATTTTTTCTGTAAAGGGCAAGACAGCAAATATTTTAGGTTTTGAAGTCCACATGGTCTCTTTTGCAACTACCCCACCAATGCAGCATGAAAGCAGCCATAGACAATATTTAAATGAATGTACATTACTGTGTTCTAATAAAACTTTATATACAAAAATAGGCAGTGAGCTGTATTTGGCCCCCAGGTTGTAGTTTGCCAACCCCTGTACTACACTATTGCTGTTGAAGAGCCAGTGGGTATGACAATATAAAATCAGATCTTACACAAGTGGTTCTTCTTTCTGATTTATTAGACCCTTGACAAGGAAGTTTGCCGCTTTAATTTAGAAGGTATACTTTGGTATGCTTTAAGAGTGAAATATCATAATTTTGAGCTAAGAAGTCTATGCATAATTTG
>NW_012144474.1:0-1110 GCF_000956105.1 Propithecus coquereli | reverse complement strand
ATGATGTATATTTGCAACATATCAATTGTACTCAATAAATAATTTTAAACATTTTTATACTAAAACAATCATGTGTATCACAATGTTCTGGATGTTTTTTTTCATAGATAACAGACTTGAAAGAACTTTCCACTTACCATACATTATTTCAGGCTACACTCATCAGACCCAGAAGCCTATGCCATTACAGAATATCCTTCAGTGGGAAAAAATTAAGATACTCTGATCTAATTTAATTATACTGTGTCTAGGTAGTGATCTACAAGCTGAGGATTCTATTTTATAGAGTACCTAATATATTAGTACAGTTGTCATGTCTGTTTTCTTCAGTGGTTTATTTTCTTCTCTTGTCTCGTAAAATGCATATTCAAGTTTCAGTCCCTTACAATCAGCTCTTACCATCCATGCCCTTGTCCATTATAATTATGGAACCAGTAAAGTCTCAAATCAACATTATCTAATCATGATCCCCATCATCTTCAGCACCTGGGTCAACTTTTCCAAATGCCTATGGACATTTCTACCTTAATGTAACCTGGATTTCTCTAAAACTGCACTATCTTCCCTCAAAATATAAACTTCCTATTTATGCCAAAGCAACATTTCTTTCATTTAAAGAAATACTTTGCCTTCATCTCCTCTTATTCCCCTCCTATTACTCCAACCTATCAGTATTTCCCCAATGCTTCTTACTTTTCTTTCGAACCACCATGTATCCTGTTTCATCGCCTTATCTAATGGCCCAAGTCACTGTGGTAGATTATGTCATGCCTGTCTCCAAACTGCCCTCTTCTAATCATTCTTCAAAACAATCCACTAAGAATTATCTATTCAATCAATTACTGTGCTACTCAAAGAGTTTCTAAAATTTCTTGTTAATGACAATATACAGTTTAGACATGCCAATCTGATTTCAAAGTTATCTTTAACTATTACTCCTCCACACTCCAAGCAAATTGACCTATCCATCATTCACTAAAAACTCAATTTGTATACTATTATCTGCATATGTGCTCCTCTTTATATTTTCAAATTCATCTCAGTTTTCTGGGCCAACCTTAAATTCATTTTCAATTCTTTCCGTGACATTTAGTGAATACATTTAGAGAA
>NW_012144473.1:0-1529 GCF_000956105.1 Propithecus coquereli | reverse complement strand
TGGGAAAAACACTACAAGCATTCCCATTAATGTCAGGTTAAAACAAAAATGTCCAGTATTACTCTATCAGATTATTATTTATCACTGTTCTGGAAGAAATAACCACTGTAATTAAAGAAAGACATTAGAGATATGAAAATAAGAAAGTAGGATATTAAATTTTCTGTATTTGTAGATGATAGGACTGTATAGCTGGAAAACCCAAGGGACATAACTAAAAAACTATTATAAACAATAAGATTGTTCCATAATGGGACTGGCTACAAAAAAGAAGAATCAAGAGTATACATTTATACTATATACACACACACACTCATGATAAAATACTCAGAATGTAATCATAGTGAGATACTCAGTATTTTATCTTAATGAGCAATGTGTAATAGATACATGGATAAAACTTTGAAATGCTACTGAGGACCATATGTGATAACTTTAAAAATGGAAAGTTATTTTACATTCTTGGGTAGGAAGATTCAATATTAAGATTTCAGCTCTTTGTAAATTAATTTACAATGCAATGGGATCCCACAAAAATGTCAACAGTATTGTTTAATGAAACCAGCTGATTCTAAAGTTCAGAAAAAAATGAACAAACCAAAATAGGAAACAAATTTTACATGTCAAGAATTTAGGGGAAAATAGTGCACCAGACAGTAAATCACACTCTAAGGCCATAATAAGCAGGACAGTGTAGTAATGGGACAGTACTCACATATACAGAGCCACGGTATAGACTAAAAATCCGCAGCTGTTCAGTATATGATAGAAGCTACACTTCAAATCGGGGTTAGGGGGAGGATTAATTTAACAATAGGTCTTAAGATAACTGGGCGGTCATCTAGGAGAAAAAAGTTGGATCCCTACTTTGTACTTTACAGCAAAATAAATTCCAGGTGGATCATATATTTATATATGGAAAATGAGGCCAGGTGTGGTGGCTCACACTTGTAATCCCAGCACTTTGGGTGACCAAGGTGGGTAAATGGTTTGAGGCCAACAGTTTCAGACCAGCCTGAGCAACATAGCAAGACCCTATCTCTACAAAAAATAAAAAAAAAATCAGCCAGGTGAAGTGGTTCACACCTGTAATCCCAATACTTTGGGAGGCCGAGGCAGGAGGATCCCTTGAGGCCAGGAGTTTGAGACAAGGCTGGGCAACATAGCAAGACCCTGTCTCTTCAAAAGACAGAAAATTAGTCGGGTACGGTAGTGCATGCCTGTAGTCCCAGCTAGTTAGGAGGCTGAGGCAGGAGGATCACTTGAGCCCAGGATTTCAAGGCTGCAGTAATGAGTTATGATGATGCTACTGCACTTCTGCTTGGGTGGCAGAGTAAGACCCTGTCTCTAGAAAAAAAAACATGGAAAATGAAATGAATGAAATGAACAGAATAAAAGCAACCCCAGAGGGGGGATGTGCAAAGGCTCTAAAGTGTACATTTCTCAGAGTGTGATATGGCCCCTGAGAGAGCAGATGTGATTTCTTGAGGGATGAAATATCTTACATATTGAAATGGTTTGTGGCCTTA
>NW_012144472.1:0-1796 GCF_000956105.1 Propithecus coquereli | reverse complement strand
GAGCTTGCTGTTGTGGGAGACTTGCACCCCCTACTTCTTGGGGGACCAGACTGCTTGTATTCTGCATGAACAAATGCAAATGCATACAGAATGGAATTAAGCCTGTTAGCTTCTTGTATTAAGACTTGTGTTTTTCCTCTCTCTCTGTTTATTAAATATAAACTAAAAATAAAATCCTAAGGCCTCCTCACCAGCTGAACAAACCCCCTTTTGGCTGAGGGAACTCCAGAACTGAGTTCCCGGACAGGAAGGGAAAGGAGGTCAGACAAGCCTCCCTTTTGGAGTTTAGACTAATTGCAAACAGGGCCTAAGACCCTGGAAGGCAAAGGTTGAGTCAGGACTGTAGGCCATTAATTTTCACAACAGATCACTTTGAGTCAGCGTAGTGTGGCTTGCTCTATGATTAACAGACTTCCTTATCTTAAAACATTCCTTGCAACAGATTCCAAGCTTTTAGACAGAGCTTTATTTCCTCAACCAATTACAAATCAGAGAATCTCTGAATCCTGTAAGCCCCTACTTCAAGATATCCCACCTATATATACATTGGTTTGGCCCAAATATTGATTGATGATGATTTTACCTGCAATTCCTGCTCCCTAAAACTGTATAAAACCAAACTGTAACCTGGCCGCCACGGTTGCACTTTCTCAGGAACTCTTCAGATTATGAAGCATATTGGGTTCAGACTAAACCTCTTTAAGTTATTTTACAGAGTTTGGGCTTTTCTCCATTAACATAAGAAATCATCAATTAACAGCAATGATTTTGCATAGGAAAAGAATGTCTGAAGCACCTGATCTCCCAGTAGATATCAAATCAAAGTTATTTTGATCTGAATTTGGGAAATACCTGTCAGAACTACACTGTATCTCAGAGTTACCTTGCAGATTGTAAAAGACACACCTTTTGAGTTAGTGTTTAATGATATGGGGGATATTATGGACTATTTTAGGGCTATTTGAATTTGAAAGACAATCTGAATCTGAATCTTCATTTGTAGTCTGAATCTGGAAATCAAAGTTTAGCCTGAGCTGGAGAATTATGGAGACCTGAAATATCATTCTGTTCCCAGGAGTAATTTTGAGACTCTAGAATGAAGGTGAAAATAGTTTTCATCTAGTCTTGATTGGAAGTGGTTCCATGTTGAGAATTGTTTAGCGAGTGGGAAAACGTGTCAGATTGCTTAGCAGTATCTGCCACGGAGGAGACGTGTTTTGTACTAATCCTCACTGCTGCAGGGCGTTGAGAAAAGTCAAGTTGTGCAATATCCCAGCCAGGCCAGCCTACGGCCAATTTCGACTCTTTCATGAAGGCAGAAATTCAGATCTGCTCACATTTCAGAAGCATCATGGCATAGTAGAAAGTACACGGACTTTGGTGTCAGATCTAATGGTTATTCCTGGTTCTGCCACTTAACTAGCTGTAAAGACGTGGGCAAGTCACTTAACATTTCAGAATCCAATTTATCATACGAACTTGGGTAGTATTAATACTGCTTTCAGAGAGTTACTGATATGTTAAAACAAAACAAAACAAAATCCCAAGGGACAGTGTTGGCATCTACTGAGTTCCTCAGAGAGATGCTACTCTAAAAAAAAAAAAAAAAAAAGTCTTGACAGGAAAATAGACAGCTCTTAGTCTAATATTTAAGAATGTAATAGGGATTAATTTTGTTCTAATTTACGCAAGTAGCTCTTCAAGTATAATTTTCTAAATGATAAAATGATGACTCTAAAAATATATAAAATGAAACAGGTGTAAAATATTTTATTTTGTTCACTAATTAATAAGAA
>NW_012144471.1:0-1285 GCF_000956105.1 Propithecus coquereli | reverse complement strand
TGGGAATGCTTTCAATTTTTCCCCATTCAGTATGATGTTGGCTGTGGGTTTGTCATAAATGGCTTGTATCATTTTTAGGTAAGCCCCATCTATGCCTATTTTGTTAAGTGTTCTTATCATAAAAGGGTGTTCAGTTTTGTGTCAAATGCCTTTTCTGCATCGATTGAGAGTATCATATGGTTTTTGCTTTTGCTTCTGTTTATGTGGTGAATTACATTTATAGATTTGCGTATTTTGAACCATCCCTGCATCTCTGGAATGAAGCCCACTTGGTCATGATGGATTATTTTCTTAATAAGCACCTGGATTCGGTTAGCCAGAATTTTGTTGAGAATTTTTGTATCTATATTCATAGGGATATTGGTCTATAGTTTTCTTGTTTTGATGCACCCTTTCCTGGTTTTGGTATCAGAGTTATGTTGGCTTCATAAAACGTGTTGGGTAGGAGTCCATGCTTCTCGATGTTGTGGAATAATTTCTGCAGGATGGGCACCAGTTCTTCTTTGTTGGTGTGGTAAAATTCGGGTGTGAAACCGTCTGGTCCAGGACTTTTCTTTTTTGGAATGTTTTTTATTGCTGTTTCAATTTCAGTCCTTGATATTGGTCAGGAATTCTGTTTCTTCCTGGTTGAGCCTAGGGAGGCTGTGTGTTTCTAAAAATTTTTCCATTTCCTCCACGTTTTCCAGTTTGTGTGCATAAAGGTTTTTGTAATATTCATAAATTATATCTTGAATCTCCTTGGCATCGGTTGTAACTTCTCCTTTGTTTTCCTGATGGAGCTTATTAGAGTTTTTTCTTTTCCGTTTTTCGTTAGTTTAGCCGGGGGCATGTCGATTTTGTTTACTTTTTCAAAGAACCAACTTTTTGTTTTATTAATCTTCCGTATAGTTTCCCTGTTGCCAATTTCATTAAGCTCTGATTTGATCTTCATAATTTCCCTTCTTCTGCTGGGTTTGGGGTTGGTCTGTACTTCTTTTTCCACTTCTTTGAGTCAATTCATTAGGTTGTCTGTTTGTGATCTTTTTGACTTTTGGATATAAGCATTTATGGAGATAAACTTTCCTCTCAGGACTGCTTTGGCTGTGTCCCATAGATTTTGGTACCTTGTGTCACCTTTGTCATTTAGTTCAAAGAATCTTTTGATTTCCATCTTTACTTCCTCATTTATGAAGGAATCGTTCAGCGGGGAGTTGTTTAATTTCCATGACTTTGTATAGAGATGAGAGTTTCTGCTGGGGTTGATTTCTATTTTTATTGCACTGTGATCTGAGAAGATGCATGGTAT
>NW_012144470.1:0-1019 GCF_000956105.1 Propithecus coquereli | reverse complement strand
TGTATCAATGTTTAATTTCCTGATTTTGATGATTGTTTTGTAGTTAGGAAAGTGAATGTTCTTGTTTTTAGGGAATTCACACTAAATTATTTTGGTGCAAAGGAGCATCATGCCTGGAACTATACACACACACACACACACACACACACACACACACACACAGACACACACACACACCTTATAGAGACACAGACAGAAATAAGAAAGCAAATGTAGAAAAATGATGACAATTGGTGAATCTGGTTAAAGGATATATTAGGGCATATTGTACTATTTTTGCAACTTTTGTAAGTTTGAAATTATAGAAAAACAAAAAGTTACAAAAATATTGTTAAAAAATGCTCAGAAGTTAAGAGAATTAGATAAAAAGAAGATTCAAAACTGCACATGGGTTCTCAAAAAATAGAATTAACATCAAAAATATTAAAAGTAGAATTAACACCCAACAATTCCACCTCTGAGTATATACTCGAAAGAATTAAAAGCAGGGACATGAACCGACATTTGTACACCCACGTTATAGCAGCATTATTCACGATGGCCAAAAGGTGGAAACAACACAAATGTCTAGTGATGGATGAATGAATCAATACAATGTGGTATATTCATACAATGGAATATTATTCAGCCTCAAAAAGAAAGGGAATTCTGACACATGCTACAACATGGATGAACCTTGAGGACATGATGCTAAGTAAAACAAGCGAGGCACAAAAAGACAAATACTGCATGATCCCACTTATATGAGGTGCCTAAGTATTTGAATTCATAGAGACAGAAAGCGGAATGGTGGTTGCCAAAGGCTGAGGGTGGGTGGGGGGTGGGTGGTAATCGGGGAGTAATGTTTAATGGGTACAGAGTTTCAGTCTGGGATGATGAAAATAGATCTAGAGATTGATGTTAGTGATGATTGCACAACAGTGTGACTATACTTAATGCCACTGAACTGTACACCTAAAAATGGTTAAAATGGTAAACTTTATTTTATGTATATTTTGCCAGAATTAAAAAGAAGATAT
>NW_012144469.1:0-1012 GCF_000956105.1 Propithecus coquereli | reverse complement strand
GCTAGAAAAGCTATCAGCTGCAAGTAAAAGGGAACCTAATTATTAGGGGCTTGAACTACACAGAAATTTATTATCCCATCTACCAAGAAGTCTAGAGGGGGGCAGATGCTGGCATGTTTGCCTGCTCCACAAAATCATACAGGATCTCTTCTCTTTATTTTATGGTTTTTTGTTCTTTTTTCATTGTGTCATGATTACCACAGGCCTATCACAATCCTTAGCATCAAATCTACGCAGCAGGTAGATAAAATGGTTACAGTAGCGAGATAAAAGTTCTCTCTTGTACTTTTGTGAGGGTGTAAAAATTTTACCAAAAACTTCCCAGGAGACTTGCCCTTAAGTTTTGCTGGCTGAAACTGGGCGTTTTGTTGCTCTGAACAAAGTCAAGCGAGGAAGGGAAGTTGTAAAACCATGCTGGCCAGGCAACGGACTATGCCGGCTATGGCATATTACACCCTTCTTTGCATATTTTAGCAGTTCTAGCTCTTAGACTGTGTGAGGATTCTGGCACTTCCAATTTATTTTTATTGTACTGTGCCTAGTACTGTTGAATAGTTTGAAATGGAATTAAACTGTATCATCTATTCTGTGCTTTATCAGAAAAATTACTCTCCTGTTCTGGTCTTAGGCATTAACAATGATGGATTTAAAACAAAGGAATGAGGAGATCATACCATCAGTCTTTCTTAGCAGTAGTTCTGGATCATTTGTTGAGTTAAATTGTAACTAACAATCTGCTATTTATTCACCAGGTTTTCCTTTCAGATTTAGAAACTGATGATAAAGTTCTTTTTTTTATTACTACCAATGAATTCACAGATATTTTTCATGTTACCAAAGATCCTAAAGGAAGCACCCAATTTTTATCAGATATTTTAAAAGTGTTAAAAGTGATGAAATACATGAAACCAACTTCTTCTGCAAATATAATAATTATAGTACATCTGGCATAATTTCTCCTGGTCCTGTCCTGCTGTTTTCTCTCAGTGGAGATTTGGGCTCCAGATGTTGC
>NW_012144468.1:0-1927 GCF_000956105.1 Propithecus coquereli | reverse complement strand
ATTAAATTTTCAAAATGTTACCACGATGTTCTGAAACTTTACATTTTTCCCCAGGACAATGCAAAAGAAAAAATGCAGTGATAACAAATATGTATATTTTACAAAAAGCTCATTTATCATGGAAATTACTGAGATTACAAAGAGTGGATGAATTATGACTGAATTTCATATCCTAATGGGTCAAGTCCCTGGTCTAAAAGCATTAGAGAGGATTCTCTTAGCTTCTGCAGCAATTTCCTTAGTTCTTCCTTAGAAAATACCTGATTTTAAAAAAGAGAAAAAAGTTAATAAGAACAAAGAAGACTATGAACTTATAGTTACCTAATCAATCTGATTAGCTTCACAGAAGAAGAAATTACTCTTTAAGATTTATGCAAGTGCCCCCAATCCTAGCTACTTGGGAGGCTGAGGTAGGAGGATTGCTTGAGGCCAGGAATTCAAGATCAGCATGGGCAACATAGGGAGACCTCCATCTTAAAAAAAAATAAACATTTATACAGCCAGAGGCTAATAAATTGAGTGGTTCAGAAACTTCAAGGCTATTTCTCAGACTCAGACTCACTCTATGTATTTCTAACTGTTTATAAATATATATAATTTTGGAAAAAAAGTACAAACATTAAAACTGGACCATTATTTTAAGAAAATCCAAGAACAACTAAAAATGTAAACATATATTGACAAAGTTAAATATTACTACAGAAAGTATCAAATCACTAAAATTTAAAACTACAATGCCCTAGAACTTACCAAATACAGTTTGTGGCGCTCAGAGGATACCATATCTGCTAACTGCAGGCATTCCTGATACTGACCAGTACTATGCAATATTGTATGAAGCAGAAAACACAACATTGGCAGACAAAGCTTTCTCAGTAAAACCATTTGATGCGTCCTTTCAGGGTCTTCTTCAGCATCCTACAAACAGACATCAAGAAATCATTTTAACAATTTAAGCTAAAGAGCTTTTATAAAAAGGAAGTTCAGGTACTGAATCAAAACTAACATGCAACAGGGAGAAGCTAAGGGGTTTCTCTAAAGCTTAGCATGTCCATTAAAAATAAAATAAGGCAGGATTTCAATCACAGTATCTGGTAGACAAGATTTTATGGCAAAAAAACATGAAGATAAACAAAGTATACTACAGAGGGGTCATAGGTATGAAATGAATATAAAATGCTGATAAATTTTGCTGTATTTCTAATAAACTTACTATGTCTTAAATAAAAACATGCACAAAAGGAATACGAGTTAGAAATTGAATACCATTAGAGCAAAAATCAGAACAGAAGATAATCACCATTCCTCAGCTATTTACAGGTACAAAAACACACAGCTCTAAGGAGGACACACCAGACTGATAGCAGCGATGGTTGCTGGGAAGAAGAGTCAGGATGTCGGGAGGGGGGAACAGGGAGGACAACTTCATTGCAAACTTTGTTTTTAAACAAAGAGAATGAATTTATGACTTCCTTGTATTATTTTAAAAACAGAAAAACTGAAAGAAACTATAGACTTGAATAATATGATTAATGAGTCAGAACTAACAGATATGAGGAAAACTTAATGTAGAAAATTAGCAATTAGCATTCCTTCGTAAGTATACATGGCTGTTCCCCAAAAAACTATGAGCCTACTTTCCTTTCCCAAAAGAAAAGAGGTAAAAAACAAAAACAAAAAACTATGAGAGGCCGTGTGTGGTGGCTCATGCCTGTAATCCTAGCACTCTGGGAGGCAGAGGTGGGAGGATCACTTGAGCTGAAGAGTTCCAGACCAGCCTGAGCAAGAGCGAGACCCCGTCTCTACTACAAATAGAAAGAAATTAGCCAAACAACTAAAAATAGAAAAAAATCAGCCAGGCACGGTGGCACATGCCTGTAGTCCCAGCTACCCAGGAGGCTGAGGCAGGAGGATCACTTGAGCCCAG
>NW_012144467.1:16055-16446 GCF_000956105.1 Propithecus coquereli | reverse complement strand
TATGATATGGATAATTAGATATGATGAGAAGTTCTTTCAGATCATCATATTTGATTCCCATCCTCCAAGGCCACAGCAGGGTTTAATTTTAATAGTCTATTCCTAGCTTAAAAATGTTGGCTCTCATGTAAGTTTTTCTGCATTGTCCTTGTTTTTCAGTCATTTTTCTCTTGTGTTGGATGCCCCCTCAACTTTTCTAAAAAATATTATAATCACATGAATGAATTTCCTTAAGACCTATACAATCTGGAATTTAAAAAAATCAGTATAAAGGCATTTTGAACCATATAATACTCATAACGAGCCCACATTTGTATCTTGCTTTATAATTTTAAAAGTTCTGTAACATATATTACATAATTTGATTCCTGATTTAAAGCTGAGAAATGAA
>NW_012144467.1:15269-16005 GCF_000956105.1 Propithecus coquereli | reverse complement strand
TTTGAACATAGGTTTCTACAATTTCAAAGTCAGAGATATCAATCACTGTAATAAACTGATCATACCATTTAGGTTCATAAAGTTGAAAAGTATAGATTGCCTGAACAAAATATTATTTATGCATCAGACACTACTCACAAATAAAGCACTGCCATATACAATGTTTTATAATTGTCATCATTTTCTCGCCAGGAAAATTTACAGAATAGGAACAATTTTTACTTAACAAAATGCACATAAAACATTTAGAAAATATTGGAGCAAACTAAATAGAAAGCTAAATTATCCTTAAATATAAATGCATTTACTTTCCTAGGCCTGACCATATATTCTACAAAAAGTAAGTTTTCTTGTAATCATCGAATTACTAATCTAGAAGAACTCGAAAACTTGAGCTAATGTTGGAATGACACAATTTGACACCAGCATATGGAGCTCAGCCCTAAACATCAGTATGCAAAATGGGGAATCAGATCCACTTGCCACTTCCAGAGTAACACTCTTACTAATGCTGTGCTTTAAATGTGTCCCCCTAAATTTACCTGTTGGAAACTTAATCCCTAATGCAACAGTGATGGAAAGTGGGTCCTCATAAGAGGTGATTGTCCATGAGGGTGGAGCCCTCATGAATGAATTAATGCAGTTATCACAGGAGTGGGTCAGTTATTGAGAGAGAGGGCCAGTTATGGCAAGAGTTGGTTGTTATAAAAATGGGTCTGGCCGGGCGCGGTGGCTC
>NW_012144467.1:12762-13815 GCF_000956105.1 Propithecus coquereli | reverse complement strand
TCATATAAGTATTTGTGTGTATATATGTATATATGTTATGGTGGGCAGTACGTGTTTGGTATTTTTAAAAATTCGTGTCTTGCTATCTTGTTATATTAAAAAAAGCCTTTAACTCACATACTTCAACTAACAATTTTCCCCACATTTCTTTTTCCAACATCTCTGTCAGCCAAAGGTGTTTATTGGGCTATTTGTAACAGATTACCTCATATATTTTGCTGGTTGCAGGGCAATTTCTTAAATAAATTATCTAGTGTTTGTTTGGCATTTGAAGCCCTGCGCTAGCCTGAGCTATGAAAGTAACATATGCTGAAAAGACCTTTATAATAACATAACATTTTAGTTAACAAACAACTTGCTTCTGCATTATTTATTTGATTTTTACCACAGTCCAGTGCCATAAGGAAAGCAACACAGTTATACCCTCTTTACAGATGATGCTAAACAGTAGAGAAATTAGTTTCTTGCATAAGGTCAGAGGAATTGAGACATGGAACTAAACCTTTTTGTGTACTTTACAGCTAGGTTTTCTTAAAACACTAAAGGAATATTAGAAAATGAACACTGTACTTCATTTAAAATTTACATTTTATCCTCAATGGATTCAATGTTTCAATTTTCAGTCTATAAAATATATGCTTCGAAATATACTTTTCCAGTTACTCACATAACATTCAATCTACCAGGAACCTAAGAGATGTAGTCTACCCATTAAATTCTACCTATGACAACATGGAAGAAAGAAAATTTTTAGTTTTTCTGATTTTTTAGTTAGTCATTGGTCCACTAACATTAGAAAATTGGTTTCTTGACTCCATGCCCAGTGGTTTTTATCCCATCCTCCCCTGCCTTTCAGTTCTTTATAAAGGAGATTATTTCAATTCAGACAGGACTAAGCAATTAACCTCATCAGAAAGAGAGTTGCTTTCATATCTAAAACATAGTGGTGGATTTTGACTGGTAACCTAAGGGAGACTGGACCACAATTCTATTACTAATTTAATGAACTATCCATTACTAATCTAGACAACTTTTATTATCTTGTAATGCAAA
>NW_012144467.1:9818-10132 GCF_000956105.1 Propithecus coquereli | reverse complement strand
ATGCCTAGAGTAGTCCATCTGGCAGTGAGTGTCTAGAGAGTGACATACTAAAAAGTCTCCTCAGGTTCTATCGTGTTACATGCTTGCTAATCCACGCTTATAAATGCTCTTCCATTGTAAACTCATATAATTTTGCATTCAACAACTTTTTTCCCCTGGAGATGAAGGATATTAAAGAAAATTTAAAAGGAGAAAATCCATAAGGTTCATCCTTTGGAAACTCAAGATTGTGTCAACATTAAAGTGTTCATAAAACAGTGAATAAATTTCAATGTACTAACTTTGAAAGGAGCATATAGCTAACTATCGGCAAT
>NW_012144467.1:7464-7895 GCF_000956105.1 Propithecus coquereli | reverse complement strand
TAGGCAAGTAGCCGGTACTGGTATCATACTAATTCATTTGAAACCTCCCTAGTCATAATATAAATCATTTCTTTGTAGGACCTGAAATTGAAAGCATAGGATCCCTTGTGCTGATGGATTTATTCCAAAAGTTTATTTATAATAGTAATAGATTATACTTGCAGAGAAGAAGATACTACATATGATCATGTCAGGAATAGGTATGCTTATAAATGTGCTGATTGAATAGGCATGAGATCTCCACCTAGCATAGTCCTTAGTGAATATTAGATTTTCAAATACATATTGATGGAATGGGCAAGGGAATCAATGTTTCTAGTAATTGTAATAGCAATAACAACCTTAATACTTTTTTATTCAGTGATTACACTTCACATATTTTATGTCTAAACCTTACAGTAGCCTTGATAACTTGCTATTATATAAATTTT
>NW_012144467.1:5440-6034 GCF_000956105.1 Propithecus coquereli | reverse complement strand
ATATTAAAATTATTACAGAAAAAATATTTAATGAATTGAAGAAATCACTGGTTTCAGACAAAATGTGCCCTCATTTACATGACACATTAAATATATAAAGCAAACACCATGCTGTCCGTATCCTAGTGAATTACTTAACTTTGAAGAAAAGACAAAAACATCAAACATACTCAACCAACACACAAGTGAAAGAAAAGTAGTTTATAAAAAGGAAAAGCAAAACAAGCACTAAGGTCTGCAGTATGATTTTTCATTGAATCAGTTAATTTTCATGTAATAGAAATAATTACATAATTATGGAATTTGTGAAAAACTTCTCATTTTGCTTTAATGAAGTAAGCATAATCCTGATACCAAAAGTGGTGAAGGGTGGCCCGGGAGCCAACTTGACTGGATTCAATCTGACTTTACTGCGTATTTTCTCTGTAACTTTGGGTAAATCATTTTCCTGGTTTGTTCCTCACTATATTAGTCAGTCTGAGCTGCCATAAAAAAAAAAATATCATAAACTGGATGGTCTAAACAACAGAGATTAGTTTTGTCACAGTTCTGGATGCTGGAAGTCTGAGACCAGGGTACCAATCATGGTCAGGT
>NW_012144467.1:3725-4075 GCF_000956105.1 Propithecus coquereli | reverse complement strand
TAAAATCAATTATTAAATGTTTAAAGTTGTTAGGAACAGAGTTCATTACATAAAAGGTAAAATTGGTGACATAGAAAACAAACTTAAGATCCTAGTTGAGAATTCATGATGGGGAATCAAAAAGATAAAGATTATCAGAAAGAATAAAATGAACCTTGGATGAGATAATGTTAGGATCAGGATTAGAACTGGATTTAAAATTGGAGCAAGTGCTGGGATATAGTTAGATTTGAAACTCTATTAGCCAATAATTAAAATACTTGAAGAGTCAAGGAAAATGGGAAAAGTCAAATATTAAAATTATTACAGAAAAAATATTTAATGAATTGAAGAAATCACTGGTTTCAGAC
>NW_012144467.1:0-365 GCF_000956105.1 Propithecus coquereli | reverse complement strand
AGTAGTAGACATAAAATTGCATATTATTTAACTTCATTAGATTGATTTGAACAAAAGCAAGTATTGAAATACTATGTTTGGTATCTGAATATCTGCTCTTAAAACAAATAGCTAGTGTATCTTTAATATAGTAAAAGCAGCTAAGTATTTTTAAGGTACAAAGGAAAAGATATTCTCTCAATGATTCTTGTTTGAACCAGGCAGTTTATGAAACAGAAAAGACAATCATGTCAACATTTAAAAAACTAACTTACATAAAATATTAGTAGTCTGTATTTTCAAGCCATATAAAATATGTTTTATGACTATGCTAAATAGCAGAGCAAGAATAAAAGAGACACAAAAATTATTTTGTAAGTAAAAAC
>NW_012144466.1:0-7648 GCF_000956105.1 Propithecus coquereli | reverse complement strand
TAGCTGGGACTACAGGCATGCGCCACCATGCCCGGCTAATTTTTTCTATATATTTTTAGTTGTCCAATTAATTTCTTTCTATTTTTAGTAGAGACGGGTTCTCGCTCTTGCTCAGGCTGGTTTCGAACTCCTGAGCTCAAACAATCTGCCCGCCTCGGCCTCCTAGAGAGCTAGGATTACAGGCGTGAGCCACTGCGCCCGGCCCATAATTTGCTTCTTGAAACAGTGACAGCCCCTGAAATAAGGTGAGAAGATGCTTTCAACTTCTCTCTCCAGTGGACCCCTAAATCACCGACCCAGAGCTTGGAGGAAACAGGAAAGAGGAAGCTGTCTCTCTGCACCTTCCAGCACTGCCCTGTGAGGTGGGCAGAAGGTCATCAATCACGAGTCTTGCAGCATATACCCAAATTCCTGATTTGGGTAGACTGATTCAAGAACTTTTAAAAAAATTTAAAAAATGATTATTTATTTGATCTTAGGCTGGGGAAGATCTCCCCAAGCAAAAAAAGGTTTTTAAAAAAGGAAATAACTAACAGATTTGAATGACATAACCATTTAATATCAAGTGTTGGCAAGGGCTCAGGGAAACAAGTGCTCTCATGAACTGCTGGTGGGAACACACTGGCATAATATTTCTGAAGGGCAATCTGGCTGCATGTGTCGAAAGTCTTTAAAATGTTTATACTCTTTGACTCGGTAAGTCAACGTCTAGGAATTTCTCCTAAAGAAATAATCAGAGAGATATAAAAAATGTATTTACAATATTGAAAGACTGGAAAGAACATAAATGTTCAATAATACATACATGTTAAACAACAGGGGACTAGTAAATATGAAATATTTATATAATAAAATACTATCTGGCCTTTAAAATAATGTTTAAAAGAATATTTAATGATGAAAATACACTGAGAAAAAGTTAACCATAAAAAAAGTCAATAACATGTATAGAATGAGTATAAATTTTTTTAACTTGTGAGATACAGACACACACACGTATCTGGAAGAAAACACAAAACAGTGCTTTGGTGGGAAAATCGGAGTTGATTTTAACTGTCTGTCACTAGTAGCTAAAAGCATGCTACCTGACAGACGTGGCTAACTCTCACTTGATCTTCAAGGCTCAGCTCAGTTGCCACTTCTTCTGGGAAGTCCTCCTGTCCTACCCCCATCTCTCCCATATCATACTAGGTGTCTCTCCTTTGCGCTGGACTGGGTCTGGGCAGACTCTGTGATATTCTTTATCATTGCATTATTCTCTCTTATTTGATTCACTACATCCCCACAACACTTTGAACAGCCTGTAGTCAGAAACATAGGTGTTTCATTTTTGTACCCCCAATTCCAATCTGTCTGGAACCTAACAGGTCTTCAAGCTAGAACGGTGGATTCATGAAGGAACAGACTGAGCAAATAGTTCTCTTTGCTCTGTGAATTTAAAGGTCAAGGAGAGAAACGTTAGCAAAGATCAGCAAATACCAGTTAGAGAGATAGCCCCTCTTACCTTGGCTAGCAGGCTTGAAATACGTTTAATTTCACCATTTGCCTTTAGTAATTCTTGTCTGAGCTCAGCGCAAGACAGTTCCAGTTGATCTTTCTCAGCTCGAGCCACCTGCAACATTTCTTGAGCGTCACAGCTCTCCGCCATGGGCCCCGCGGGGCTGGTCTCTGTGGACGTCTGCTTCTCTCCCTCCACATGAGCCTTCAAAGACCCGTTCTCCACCTTCAGCCCTTCCAAGGTAACTCTACACTCTTCCAAAGTATTGGCCATCACGCTATTATTATGCCGTTCCAGTTCTAGAAACCCGTTCAGTTTTTCATTTTCTTCCTTCAGACATTTAATCATTTCTAAAGCTCCTTGATTTTCTTCCTCGACCTTCCGTAAGCTGCAGGTCAGCTGCTGCTGAATGTTGAGCAGCTTCTCTCTCTCAAAGCGGCCCTGCTCAAGGATGTCTGTGCACTTCTGCTCCAGCTCCAGGATCTTCCCTTCTTGAGTGCTGGGCTCTTCCTTCTTTCCTCGCCCTTGTAAAAGATTTATCAGCTTTTCATTTTCTTGACTTAGCTGCTCTGCCCTCTCTCGATGCTGATGAAAGGATGTCTCTAAAATCGTCTTCTCATCCACCAGTTTCTCATTCTCGGCCGTCAATTCCTGCACCATCTGTTGCTGGTCTGATAATTCCTGTAGAGTAGCCTGCAGTTCCTCTGCGGTGCTGTGGTGATTTTCTTCCATCTTTTGAATCTTCTCTGTGAGGGAAGCCAGGGACAGTTCGCTCACGTTGTGCGGGGAGCTCCCGGTGGAAGAACACTTCGAACTCTTAAAGGGGTTACTAGTGGAGGACAGAGGCCTCGAGGGGGTATCTGCTGTAATGTGCTCAAAGTCAGAGGCATCTGGGGACAAAGAAGCTTTGGTGACGTCACTGCTTGAGGAACCCGACGTCCGTAATGCATTTCCATGGACATTTTTTTTATACTCGTCAATCTCACTTGACGACCGATCTCCAGTCGGGCTTCCGAAGCTTGACTCCTGAGTTATAGATGTTGGGCAGCTGCTGTCGCAGGTGTGGCTTGCTGCCCCTTCTGAACTGGGGGATTGCTCAAGATAGGTCAGTTTCTCCTTCAAGACCTGGTTTTCTTCCTCCAGATGAGCAAGCTTTTTCTGAAAGTTCTCGTTCTTCTCCTCAAGAGCTCTTATTAAAGGTTCCGTGTCGCCAGGTGAGACTGATGTTCCATCTACGTTTGGGCCCAAAGCATCAGTCCCTTCAGTGTTCAGAGTCCTTTTCTCTTTGCATTTCTTTAGTTCACTTCGAAGCCTGTTAATTTCACTATCTTTTGCTTTGGCTTCTGCCAAAAGTTCCCGAACCTGGGACTCAAGCACAGCCTTTTCTCCACTTTCATTCTCTTGCCTGGGCTTTGTGGAAGTGGTCCTCAGGTGCTTGGTGGGGGTGGGAGTGCTAGAAGAAGTTGGACTGGACACCAGTTTCCTGGGGTTGGAGGGGCCACGTGGCACAGACCTCTCTCTTGAGACGGTTGCTGAAAATTCCCGTGGCGCTGGAATGCCTGTCCGTTTGGTTGTTGTAACAGCCCCTTAAAGAAGAAAAAAATGGAAAAAAAGCAAGCACTTTTATAAACAAAACCCAAATGACTTCAAATCACATGGCACAGTGGACAGTGTGGCTGTCACCCCCTCATCCACTACCTCCTCCTCTAGATAATGACCCAGTTCTGACTAGGGTTCAAGTACACCCCCCAAAGCCTGACACTTCGGGGGAACCTGACTCCGAGTGTGAGCTGCTCAGAATACTCCCATGCCCAGCCACGGTGGCTGGCTCAAGGCACAGGCACACACCTGGATTAGGATCAATGAGACAGAGGAAAGGTTTTGCAGGCAAGCTGTCAAACATCACCAGGCAGGAGAGAGAAGCCGTGTGGGTGTGGGAATGGTTGGCAGCCACCCTGCCCTCACAAGGGAATACAAACAGCAGCGTGGAAAGAAAAAAGCTAAATCCTTAATGGCACTGTTGAGTCGCTAAATCTAATCAACCTTGGCCTGAAGCTTGGCCTGCTGTTGGCCTTCCAGTTATGCAAGCCAGTAAATACCCTTCATACAAGTCACCTCGAGAGTTCGGTTTTCTGTAACTTGAAATTTAATACATCTGAACTGACAATGTGGGCAACTAAACAACAGCCTTTTGACGAAATTCAAGTTCACTGTGAATTTCTCAATAAATACTTTTTAAGAAATCATTAACATATTTTGATTGAGCACAAAAATTTGATTAAGAAATGAGAAAATACAAATAATACTCAGGAGAGACTGATCTGATCCAATGATATATCACTTTTAACGTAAGTGGAAGTGGGGTGCTCATGTGTATATGTAGAGAAACAGGCACAAATGGGGGCCAGGCGTGGTGGCTCACGCCTGCAATCCTAGCACTCTGGGAGGCCGAGGCGGGAGGATTGCTTGAGCTCAGGAGTTCGAGACCAGCCTGAGCAAGACCCTGTCTCTACTAAAAATAGAAAAATTAGCCAGGCATGGTGGTGTGCGCCTGTGGTCCCACCCAGCTACTCGGGAGGCTGAGGCAGGAGGATCGCTTAAGTGAGGAGTTGGAGGCTACAGTGAGCTATGATCAGGCCACTGCACTCCAGCCAGAGAAACAGAGTAAGACCCTGTCTCTTAAAAAAATAAATTAATTAAACAAACATCCTTAATCCTCATGATGTAAAGGCTGAAGGCATTCATTGCTAAATACCTAATACAACTGAGTCCTTTTGAAATTTTGACTTCATAAAGTCTAAACTGTCATATTAATATGTTTTTAATTTTTAGAAGTTTTTAAATTAAGTTTTTCAAATTAAGTCCTGGGAAGCTATTAATAAGAGAATTATAATAGAGTTTCAATACAGTTGACCCTTGAACAACATGGGGGTGGGGGCACCAACCTCTCTTAAAGTAAAAAATCCATGTATAACTCTTGACTCCCCAGAAACTTAACTACTAATAGCTCAATGTTGACCAGAAGCCTCACCAATAACAAACATCCATTAACACATATTTTGTTTATGCATTATATACTGTATTCTTACAATAAAGCTAAAGAAAATGTTATTAAGAAACTCATAAGAGAAAATACATTTACAGCCCTGTGCTTTATTTATTACTACTATAAGTTGATGCTGTCTGTTTGCAAGATGAATTGTCTGTCTGAAATGGTGGCACCCACAGCTGCAGACCTCAATCGAAGGTGCCCAGCAAGCAAGTCAACTTTTCTTGCAATGTCACGACTTTTCTCTGCTTCTTGGGGCACTGCAAGCATCATGGTGGCACTTCACCTGGGTCCCATAGAGCTCTTTGAGGTTTATGGTATTGCACTAAACATGATTCAAATACGTGAGAACTTCAAGAGATCGCTTTTTACTGCAATCCGCAATATACTAGAGAGACAAACTGCTCACTTGGACATAATTCACAGGGCATTTTAAGCAGGTACTCCCAACACTTGAGCTCACCACAACAGTAAGAGGAGGTGGCTATGAAATTATTACAGTAAGTACAGTATGTCCTATAGTTAGCTTATGCAGTTATGATGTAATACTGCATCTTTACATTTGTTTATACTTCTCTTGACTGCAAATGGTGCCATGTATGGTTTGTGTTTGCATGGGTAAGTTGTGGCAAATTTTAACTTTTTGTAATAGATTTGTGCATATCTTACGGAAGTAAATGATAAAATTGATTAGGATCCACATATATTTTATGAATTCATGACATATCTTTCTCTCAATTTTTTCGATAACCAGTTCAAACCAGTGTTGTTCAAGGGTCAACCGTACTTTTTCGTGTCCAGATGCTGCACTTGCAACATACTGCATATTCAGTAAAGAAAAGATTTATTTAATTATTCTTGCGAAATGAAGATTAAAACCACTAAGCAATAAAATGTTTTAGTAATGCCAGTCTCTAGCATGAAATCATCTTGGCAAGGACCATGATAAAAACTGGAAGAGAACTAAAGTTTCACCATAACTATAGCAGAACAGGCAAGCCTGAGAGTTGAGGACTCACTGTCTGCCATTCCTAGTAAAACCATAAATAAGGCTCCTTTTGTTTTCTTTCTATTTTTTAAACCTCCAGTTATTTGTTGGTTTTGAAGACGGAAAGAGCTAAAATAGAACAGATGAACTCTGTCGTTATTTCTAGCTACAGTTTAACTCCTTCCTTTTGCTGCCAAATCTTAGTCTATTCTTCCCTTAAGTGTTACTTAATGCTGTATCTAAACGGCTAGGAATTTTTAAAAAACATTAACTCAAAGTATATTTGTGAAATGCATCCAGCTGTGCATTATGAAATATACATTCCAGTTGTATTTTTTATTACATCCGTTCTTTTTTCCTTTTTTGACTACATCTCTCTTTCCTGAAAGGTTCTTCCCATCTCTGCACACATCATTTCAGACACTGTAAGGAGCAGAGGTCAGGTTCAGAGAAAGTTGCTAAAATTCATCATCAGACCAAACTGCAGCCAGTGCCTGGCTGCCCCCACCCCATCTGAGCCCAGGTCTCCAGCCCCGACCCCCTTCCTCACAGGCACTGATGGAAGAGGAGGAGCAGTCCTACTGCTCATGGTGTCATCGATTACAAGGCTTCTACCAGTGGAGTCTCCTTCAAGCCCCGGGAGGTAAGCCTTACCACTACCCAATGCCTTCTGAAGCCCCGATGCCAGCCATGTTACCTTACCGGGCACCGTGGCAAGGTGACAGCAGGCGAGTGGAGAGGAGGCAGCAGAATGGAGTCTGGCGCCACCAGCACCCACAGGTCTCTCGTCCTCCTCTCACCCCAGTCATCGCTTATTCCTACCACCCCCTGAGGCTTGCTGGCTGACTCCAAAAAGCTAAAATAAAAGCAAGCTCCACCTCATAATTATAAAGACTAATACAATAACAAAAAAAAATGTTTAATTTGTTATATTTTTAAATGCCAATGAAAATTATATTGTGGTGGATCATAAGTACATTAAACTGAGTATTCATAGACACATAGAATAGGAACACAGAATATTGAGAACAGCTGAATATTAGGCTAGGTTAGTTTACAATTTTTGTTTCTTTCTTACAGTTACATTTGTTCAATAAATTAAAAACCAGAAGGCAGCCAAAGATTATGTAAAAAAATGCACTAATCATCAGGGAAATGCAAATTAAAACCACAATGAGAGATCACCTCACATTTGACAGAATGGGTACTATAAGGAATATGAAAGGTAGCCAGGTGTGGTGGTACGTGCCTGTACTATGGGTCCCAGCAACTTGGGAGGCTGAGGCAGGAAGATCACTTGACTCCAGGAGTTTGAGGCCAGCCTGGGCAATACAGAGAGACCCCATCCCACACACAAACAAAACAAAACAAAACAAAAAATCATGGAAGATAATTATTGGTGAGGATGTGGAGAAAAGGGAACCCTTGTATTGGTGGGAATGTACATTAGTACAACTATTACGGAGAACAGTATGGAGGTTCCTCAAAAAATTAAAAATAGAACCACCATATGATCCAGTAATCCTATTACTGGGTACAGAGCCAAAGCAAATGAAATCAGCATGTCCAAGAGAAATCTGCACTCTCGTGTTCACTGCACTGTTATTCACGGTAGCCAAGCTATGGAATCAGCTAAAGAAAATGTGGTCTATATGAACAATGGAATACTTTTCAGCCTTAAAAAGAGAAGGAAATCCTGTCATGTGTGATAACATGATTGAATCTGAAGAACATTATGTTAACTGAAATAAGCCAGGCACAGAAAGACAAATACTGGATGATTTCATTTATATGTGGAATCTAAAAAAGTTGATCTCATAGAAGCAGAGAGTAGAACGGTGGTTACCAGGGGCTGTGGGAAGGAGGGTGGAGCTTGGGGAGGTGTTGGTCAAAGGGTATAAGATTTCTGTTAGACAGAAGGATAAGTTCAAGAGATGTACATCACATGACTATAGTTAATAACAATGTATTGTATACTTGAAAATCTCTAAGACAGTAGATTTTTTTTTTTTTTTTTGGAGACAGAGTCTCACTCTTTTGCCTGGGCTAGAGTGCCGTGGCGTCATCCTAGCTCACAGCAACCTCAAACTTCTGGGCTCAAGCGATCTTCCTG
>NW_012144465.1:0-1349 GCF_000956105.1 Propithecus coquereli | reverse complement strand
GGAGGCTGAGGCAGGAGGATCGTGTGAGCCCAGGAGTTCGAGGTTGCAGTGAGCTACGATAACGCCACCGCACTCTACCCAGGACGACGGGGACAGCATATTCTAGCTTGCGCCTCCTTCTTGGTTTCCCTTCCCAGAATTCGACTGGATGAAATCCAGTGCTTTGGTGACAGCTGAGTCCTCCCCATGCAGAAGACCCTCAGCAAGTCCTCAGTGGAAGAGGAAAGTGGCCCTCGGGGGTGGCCGTCCTGTCGGGGCTCACACAGAGACTCAGAGCGGGTGGCAAGGCTGGGATTCGAACCCTGTTCTCCATCACCAAACCGGCGGCTCGGGCCAAGCCCCTCCGCTGGCCACGTCTTCCTGCCACCTGCCTGGGGCATTTGCAGCATCCTTGCCAACGCCCACATCCTCTGGACGATGTTCGAGCCTCGGTTTCCCCCTCTGTAAAATGGGGACATGCGGAACTGACGAGCTCAGGACGTTTCATGCCTGGCACATAGCACACGCAGGAAATAAGTTCTCTTGGAACCAGGGTGCCCTAGGGTCTGAAAACTTCAGGGGGCCATCTGCCCCTTCGGTGGCACCCAGTCGATTTAGACCAACCCCATCGCACGGTGTGGCAAAGTCTGGACTCCATCCCTGTATTGTGGAAGCTGCCCCCAGGAGCGATGGCGCCCATTCATTCACCACCCGTTAATAAACACGTACGAGGCACCCGCTTGAGCCGGGGCCGGTTGTGGGTGAACCGCGCAGACACGAATCCCTGTTCTCCAGGACGTAGACAGCACTCTACAAACGCTGCCAAGGGCATGGGGAGGGTACAACCCATCTGGAGGTTTCTTCAAACCTTAAACATATTGGGCTGATGGAAAAAAAATGTCCCGGGAAGAGACAGTGGTCGCACGACATTGTAAATGGACTCAGTGCCGCTGAGTCGTTCACTCTGAGATAGTGAATTTTATGTATTGTGAATTTCACTTCCCCTTTTTAAAAAAAAGAGCAAAACACACAGGTACGACGTGACTCAGTCATTCCGCGCCTGGGCATTTACTCGAGAGAAGGGAGAGCAGCTGCCTGTGGGAATGTGCACGGCGTCTGCGCCTGTCATCGGCAAGACCTGCAAACACCCAAACGCCCGTCAGTCGGTGGATGGGCAAACCGCGTCCAGCCACACCATGGGTGCTGCTCAGCCACGGAAGGAACAGATGCACACAGCCACGTGGATGACTCTCGGGACAGCGATGTTGAGTAAAACAAGCCAGATGATCACGCCAAGGCGGAGGGATCGCTCGAGGCCAGGAGTTTGAGACCAGCCTGGGCAACATAGCAAGACCCCATCTCTAAAAAAA
>NW_012144464.1:0-9468 GCF_000956105.1 Propithecus coquereli | reverse complement strand
ATAATTATCTGCTATCTATATAAAGTATACATTTTTTTTTTTTTTTAAGATAGCCTCCCTCTGTCACCCCAGGTAGAGTGCAGTGGTGTCATTATAGCTCACCACAACCTCAAACTTTTGGGCTCATGTGAGCCTCCTACCTCAGCCTCCCAAGTAACTGGGACTAAAGTTGCATGCCACCACATCTGGCTAATTTTTTCTACCTTTAGTAGAGATGGCGTCTCACTCTTGCTCAGGCTGGTCTCGAACTCCTGACCTCAAGCAATCCTCTTGCCTTGGCCTCCCAGGGTGCTAGGATTACAACAGGTGTGAGCCACTGTGCCCAACCTAAAGTACACATATTTTAAAAAGAGTAGCAGCCTTAAGTGGCTTCCCATTACCCACATGGTAAAATCCAAATCTTTAGCCTTTCTGCTGGACAACATTATTAGACCTGGCTTAATACTTATGAAATGTATATCAGGGGAACAGGTATTATATTTCCTTTGTTCTAGGGGAGTACAGGATCAACTAAGAAAAACCAGGACTTGAACATACGAGTGCTAAGCATTCACAAAAGTTAATTTTAACCATTTTAATAGGTGTGAAGTTATCACATTGTGATTTTAGTTAGCATTTTTGTATGACTAATGATGTTGAGCATCCTTTCATGTGCTTATTTGCCATCTGTATATCTTCTTTTCTTCTTTGGTGGAAGGTCTATTCAAATCTTTTGCCTTTTAGAAAAAATTGGTTGATTCTTAGTTTTTGGTTATAAGAAATCCAGACACAGTCCATGCATTGCATTAGGTTGATAGGTCTTTTAAATCTCCTTTAATCTATAGGTTAAAGCTATCAATCAAATCTCTTTTAATCTAGAGGTTGAATCTGTAGGTTAAAACATCTCTGTTTTCCTTGCATTAGAAAAATCCAGAGCATGAGAGAGTCTATAAGATAAATGGGTTTTTCTAATTACATCCCTGTGTCCCATGATGTTGATTAGTGTGTTTTGTCTTCTGTATTTTTTGTGAACTAGTTGATTAGGTCTAGCAACTTCAAGTTTGTATAGGGTATTGTTTTGAGATTATCTCAGGCGCTTCCATCAGAAGGTATGTAATATATGATTGTTTTTGTGATGTTAAAATTGAGCACTGAGTTTAGGGCTTGTCAATTTGATTCATGCTACATTCACATCAACCCTCCACGTAGTGATTTCAGCGGTCATTGGTAGTCATTGCCTGGAACATTGCATCACTGGTAGTTGCAAAATGGTATCCTAATCTCATTATTCCTTCTGTATTGACTGGTATACTTACACAAAGAAAAAATTTGCCTCATCAACTGTTTGGTTCTTATGGGATACTGTTTGCAAGTAATGATAGGATAAATGTGGGGTTTGTGTTTTTTCCCGGTGTTTACTGGTTTTCAGACTAGTAAGTTTGCTCTATACCATTCTTTAAAGTGAGAATTTTATTTTTTAATGCCATAATGGACTCATGGGTTTTAGCATACATAAATTTTAGCATACTTGCCTCCATGCCTTATATGAATTTTTTTTATGCTCAAATTGTCTCATCCTTGGTCAGTGAGAACATCTTCAATTAGTTCCAGAGGTCTTTTGACATTTGCCGTACCTTCTGGTGTAACAAGATGTCCTGGGCTCATCATAGAACATGTTAATTTGTTTATGTCAAAAACCATTTACCCACCTCAGTTGCAAGGAGCACACCTAGTGCCCAGATCTTGATTCTAATACCATCTTTCAATAAACAGAACTATGAGTCCACAGAGAAACATCTAATTCAGGGACTGGAGTGGGACTACACTAAGCAGGAGCATCTTGTACTGTCAGAAAGTAAGGTGTAGAGCACAAAGGCACACATAATTATGGGGATACGTCAAAGGGACACAAGACTCAACTGAAAGAACTCCACTGGCCAAAGCTGGAGCAATTCGAGCAAGAAAATAAATAAAATTGTATTAGACTATACCCAAACTATAAAATAAATATTCATGACTCCGTACAGATAAAATAAATAAATGGGGAAGAATAGGCAAATCTCTCAGGCAGAAGAGTTACAGTCTACATAGCTGCTCCACCTTCAAGGAGGTGGAGCGTAATTCACCTCCCCTTAAGTGTGAGCTGTGCGTTGTCACTCCTCCAAAGAGTATCATGTGGAAAGGGGAGGAGGGTGTAATTTTATAGTGAAGAAACCAGACAAACACTTCCTCAGCCAGGTGTTCAAGGTTAGCATCACTAATAAGTCATGTTGCTGGTACGTACCATGGACACATGATGTGAAGAGCACTTCACCTTAGTGGTCTTCCTGCCCCAAAACCTGTAACCCCAGTCTATCATGAGAAAAATATTGGGCAAATACAAATTGCGGAGCATCCTTCAAAATGCCCCCTGAATCTTGCTGAAAAACCGACACAGTCAAGAGGAGCCTAAAGAATCATGACAACTAAATATAATGTGGTATCGGAGATGAGATTCCAGGACAGAAGAAGGACATAGGGTAAAAACTGAGGAAATCTGAATAAAGTATGACATTAGTCAGTGATAATATATTCATATTGGATTATTAGTTGTGACAAATACACCATACTAATGTAAGAGATTAATAGTTTCATAATAGGGGAAACTAGATGAAGGGTATATGGGGCCTCTGTACTGTCTTCACAATTTTTCTGTGAATCTAAAACTGTTCTAAAATTTAAAGTTCATTAGAAACTTTTAAAAAGTCATTTATCCTTTGATAATAGCTCAAAGAGTTAGTATTCATATGGTACATCAGTGTCTACAAACACAAATCCTTTCGTTGAGTGTCTCTTACAGTTTGTAGTTAGGCAAGGGAATTTTTTATGAGTGTTAGGCTCATATCTAAAAAGCGTGTAGGAGCTACGTATTTCAACCACTGTCAAAACAGAGTTGGGGTGGTAAAGGTCAAGCCAAGAGTAATCTCTTTTGCATCAGCTGAGTTTTTCACGGTCTTTATTGCTTAATGACCCCCACAGAGGGAACACCAGCACTCCATGGAGCCTTGTCTTAGTCTGGGGGCAGCACCATGTCTATGCCCAGACGGCTGATGAGCCTGAGGAGCATCTGCAGACCAAAGAGAGCTGCCCAGGACTCTGTGCAGCAGGTATGGGTCCTCAACCTTGAGGCGAACACTGGAGGAGCAGCCATGGGGGGAAGTGAATCATGAGAAAACAGTCAGGGATGTGAGTAGTTGACTTGCCTGTCAGACATCCAAGTAGAGATGCCAAGTAGAGATACTGGGTGGGATATGAAGTTAAAAGATTAAAGATAAGAATTTGGAAGTCATCAGTGTTCATTAGATGGTTAAACGTTGGATTTAAAGATAAGACTAGCCTGGGCATAGTGATACACACCTGTAGCCCCAGCTACTCGGGAGGCTGAGGCAGGAGGATCGCTTGAGCCCACGAGTTTGAGGCTGCAGTGAGCTATGATCATGCCACCGTACTCCAGCCTGGGCAACAGAGCAAGACCCTGTCTCTTAAAAAAAGGCGGGGGGGGGGCGGGGTAGATCAGATCACCAGGAAATCAGTGTAGACTAAAGAGAGCCCTGGAACTCTCTAACATTTAGAGTGTGGGAAGACGAAGATGTAGAAAAGGGGAGGTTGAGGGGGCGTTGGAAGACAAGCACAGTGGATGCTGTGTCTACCCATCCCCCAGCCGCTGTGACTGTGTGCTAGGGCTCACCCCTGCCACCTGGTTCCCTTTTTCACCCCCAACCCTGTTCTGCCACGTGGCTGGCAGCCCCGGATTGGCTCACAGGAGCACAAAAGGCTGCCCCTTGCCTCCACGTGAGACTAAGTGGTACAGTCACCCGCGAGCTCTCCGTGGGCTGGGGCTGCGGGAGCAGGTGTCACGTATCCCAGCCGCATCTACCGCCCTCACTGCCTTTCTCCAGAGGGCTCGGAGGAGAAACTTCAATAAACCACTCAGTGCGCGAGAACCCCGGTCTCAGGCTCTGCTTTCAGGGAACCTGACTGAAGACACCAAATAGAGAGGGTTTACCACGAGTGAGGAAAAGCGCCTTAGTAAATATTAGTCACTATTATTCCTTTTCCCAGAATACAATCTCCTACTTAGTTCAGACTGTTATTGTCCTCTTCTCAGGTGACACTGAGCTCCCTCCCTGTGGGTGCTCCTCCTCCACCTGGAGTGCTCTTCTCAATGCCCTCTTATTCCAGTAGCCGCTCTTAGGCCTGTGACTGTCAGAAAGGAGGAGCCACGTCCTCTGCCAGGTCTGGCCATGCCTCTTGCAGGCAGAGGGCTTTGGGAGTACAAGGGAAGGAGCAGGTAGTTCTGCCAGTGAGAGCTGGGAGACGTTTTCACAGAGGACATGACATTTGCAGGAAATCCTGTACCAACTTCAGGGCTTAACTCAAGATCCTCCTTGGAGCAGCCCCAAGCCCCTTAATTTAATGGTGTCAGGGTTAGCTGTGTGGGTTTGACAGCCTCTTTTCCCATTGCTCCTAAGCTGCAGCCGCCCCTCTGCAGCCTGGGTGTTGCCTCCCATTTCAGGAGCTCTCCAGGCATACGGGCCCTGCGGGGCTCACTTTCAAGCCATAGCAGGAGGGCAAAAAGAAATGCAGAGGGAGAGCATCAGGAATTATGAGAATTTACCCTCAGTTGATCACATCTTTTTGCCAGCCAGAATAGCCACCTTCCTAATATGTCCCATTCCTACAGGACTCCTGACTGTAGGACGTGCGTCTGGAGGGCATGGCTGTTGAGCCCCCCAGAGGGCCTCGTGTTGGTTCTATGGCAGGTACCTGGTAATGACAACTGCATACATGAGGCTCAGATTTCCTCCTGAGGAAGCTGTGGAGGGAGGAAAGGTGGGTGATGAGGGCATGTCCAGGAGCTGGGGGTCTCTTTGCTTAAGCACAGGTGAGCAGAGCATGGACCAAGATGTTCCAAACCAATAGGGTATACACGAATATGGAGATACATAGAGATTAGAAGCAGAATATGAAATAATTTTATACCCATCAGACAGAAAAAAAATTTAAAATCTGGCAGTACTGACTGCAATTAGGATATAAGGCAAAGGCAAACTGCTGATGGGATGTAAACTGTTCCTGTCACTTTGGAAAGTAACCTGTCCAAGGCCAGCAGAAGCAGGGCTGCATGTGCCTTTAGTCCATTCAGTCCGCTCCTAAGTATGTAGTCTGAGAAACACTCTCACACTTTCACAAGGAGGCTTGTAGCAAAATATTCATAACAGCATTGTTAGTGAAAGCAGGCACAGTCTGTTCTTATGCACAGCACTTCTGACACCAAATGTGTGTGTTTTTTCCACACCAACAACCAATTCTCCAACTCTCAGAGCAGCAGCAGGGTGTCTGCAGTCAGTTCTGACATTAACTGCCCAGTGTTAGCACAGACTGCGCAGGTTTAAGGGCTCCGTCCCACAAGACTGCCCCGCTTCCGACACCAGTCGCAAATTGGGTTCCCAGTTTGCCCACACTTCTGTCCAACTCGGTGACAAGTTGGGGGTACCCACAACTCCCCCCAGCCAGGTTTGATACTTTGCTAGAATGACTCACAGAACTCAAGAAGGTGCTTTACTTACTAGTTTATCATAAAAGATACAACTCAGGAAAAGGCAAATGGAAGAGATGCATAGGGTAAGGTATGAAGGAGGGAGAGAGCAATGGCAGAGCTTCCATGCCCCTCCAGGTGTGCCACCCTCCCAGCTCCTCCGTGTGTTCACCAGCCCGGCATGAAATCACTGGCCATTGGGGATGACAGTAGTCCCCCCCCCTTATCCCTGGGGGATACATTCCAAAAACACCAGGGGATGCCTGAAGCTGTGAATAGTCTTGAACTCTGTGTATGCTGTGTCAGTTGATGTGATAACTCAGCGGCTACGAGGTGACAGACAAGCAGGTTGCTTCTACAGTGTGGATACGCTAGACAAAGGGATGATTCACATCCCAGGCTGGATGTTGGGGGATTTCATCCTGCTACTCACATCAACTCAAAATTTAAAACTTGTGAACTGTTTACTTCTGGAATTTTCCTTTTAAAATTTTGGACCATTGAAAACAGCGGAAAGCGAAACCTTAGATAAGAGGGTACTGCTATAACTCGGTCTCCAGCCCCTCTCCCCTTCCAGAGGTCAGAGGTGGGGCTGCAAGTTTCAACCCTCAGATGACACAGTTGGTTCCTCTGGCAACCAGCTCCCATCCCAAAGCTTTTTAGCACCCGCCCCCCAGCCACCAATCATCCACTAGCATACAAAGCACGCTCTTACCACTCTGGAGATTCGAAGGGTTTTAGGAATTTTGTCTAGGAACTGGGGACAGAGGCAAAATATATATTTATTACAGCAGGGAAAGAAAAGGCAACTTAAATGTTTGCCAGTGAGGGAATGAATAAATAAATTGTGGCATATTCACACAGTGAAGACTATGCAGCAGTGAAAATAAATGAGTTAGAGCCACACTTGTCAACAGGGATGAATTTCACGACAGAGTGCTGAGTCAAAGAATACATAGAATTCTTTAAAGCTTACAGCATGCGAAAATGTTGATAATTTTTAAGCTGGATGGTGAGTACACAAAAAGTTACCAACCCAATTGCTCTTCTTTGGTATATATTAAAATTTTTCAGTAATATTTAAAATAAAAAGAAAAATCCACAAAATAGTGTATTGAGAATATGTGTGTGTGTGTGTGTGTGTGTGTGTGTGTATGACAAAAGTATAAAAATATGTATGAATTAAAAACATGAACTACCCAGGACAGTGGGTTTTTTCTCAGAAGAGGGAGGATTGAGGTCTGGGAGGGGTACACAGGGCTCTTGATAATACTGGTGATATTTTCTTAAGTGGAGTGAGACTACTTCTTGGTGAGTTTTTCTTTATTATGTATGCCATAAATATTGCCGAAACTTTTCAAAGTTATTAAATCTGTGGAGAGATTTTAACCGTCTCTCACTTCACTTTTCTTATCAGTAACATGAGATTATAGTAACGGTAATATTTAATACCTCCTTCTAAGATACTTGTGAAGATAAAATAAGCTAATATATGTAAAAATGACTTGAAAACTTTTTTTATTGCTAAAATATATTGTTCAAATTCACCGTCAAGTGATAGTTTTTTCAGAAGTATGAGAAGGTAGAAGTAGAATATATTCATTGTGAGAAAATCAGAAAGTATAGAAAAGTTCAAATAATAATTGTTTATATATACCATCACTAACATTTTAATTTATTTATTTTTAGTGTGATTTTTGTTGTCTCAGAACTAGCACTTGTTGATACAGTTGTTTCTAGGCCATTTTTGCATTACAGATGTGTGACAGCAAGACCACATACTTATTAAAAGAGAAAAAAAATGGGGCAAGTTCCTGTCAGTGTTCTGCCAGGTGCTCCTGGAGGTCAGGGAATCTCTTCCATGTGTGTGCGTCCTCCGCTTCAATTGGCTGAGTGATTGACAGCACAGGCCAGCTTGGTTGGCTGGGGTACCCTGAACAGGAGAGAGAAGACAGGGGCTCTGGCCTGGACCCTGACCCAGCCTTGCACCTGCTGTGTGACCTTAGGCGAGTCATTCACCTCATTAACCTAACTTTTCTCATCTGTGAGATAGAGTGGTTTATTATGTCTGTTTCAGCTCTAAATTAACTACTGATGACTACTGTATACACACCAAAAGTATTTACTTGAGAGTTAGTAGGAAATAATGATGGGGGAAATGCTAATTCATGGTGGTAAGGTGCTTTGCAACATCAATGAAGAGTACATGTGATTGAGCATGATGTGATGTATTATTTTCCAACCGGAAGGCTTGGAAAATAGCA
Source organism: Propithecus coquereli (assembly GCF_000956105.1). Taxonomy (NCBI): domain Eukaryota; kingdom Metazoa; phylum Chordata; class Mammalia; order Primates; family Indriidae; genus Propithecus; species Propithecus coquereli. The sequence continues at coordinate 1,647 of NW_012144464.1, read as the reverse complement.
GGAAGTAACTAACCTGTAGCTGTGAGTTTCCTGGGAAGTGTCCTAAAGAAGCTGGGACTGGAAAGTCGTCCCCCAGCACGTGCAGGTTCAAAACTAGAGACACCATAGTCCTTGGGTTCCAGGGCTCTAACCTTGACCTGTGTTTTCTGAATTCCTTTACTGTCTCTGGACCATTTCATTCATGGACTATTTTCAACAAATTGAATTAAATGAATGAATGAGAACTGGATTTGTGAACATTGAAATGAAAGAAATAAATTTGATTACCTGGAAATAAAATACAAAATTTTTCCCCAAATGTAGTCAGTGTTTCAGAGGGCTTAGGAAGAGAAACTCCTACAACTTGATAATAAAAAAGGCAACTCAATTAAAAATGGACAAAGGATCTGAATAGACATTTCTTCAAAAAAGATATATAAATGGCCAACAAACATATGAAGAGATGCCCAGCATCACTGGCATTCAGAGAAATGCAGGTCAAACTGCTTCCACTCACTAGAATGGCTATAATTTTTAAAAAACAGATAACAGCAAGTATTAGAGAGAATGTGGAGAAATTGGAACCCTGATACATTGCTGGTGGGAATGTAAATTGGTACAGCCACTTTGGAAAACAGTCTGGGAATTCCTCAAGAAGTTAAATGTAGGGTCGGCCTCAGTGGCTCCTGCCTATAATTCTAGCACTCTGGGAGGCTGAGGCAGGAGGATCTCTTGAGCTCAGGAGTTTGAGACCAGCCTGAGCAAGAGCGAGAACCCATGTCTACAAAAAATAGAAAAATTAGCCGGGCGTGGTGACACACCTGTAGTCCCAGCTACTTGGGAGGCTGAGGCAGGAGGATCATTTGAGCCCAGGACTTTGAGGTTGCTGTGAGCTGTGCTATGATGACGCCACTGCACTTTAGCCAGGGGACAGAGTGAGACTCTGTCTCCAAAAAAAAAAAAAAAAAGTTAAACAGAATTATCATTTGACCCAGCAACTCCACTCCTAGGCATATACCCAGGAGAAATGAAAACGTATGTCCATACAAAAAACTTGTATACAAACGTTCATAGCATTATTACTCATAATAGCCAAAAGGGTGGGAACAATCCAAATGTCCATTAGCTGATGAATGGATACGCAAACTCTGTTCTATCCGTACAATAGATGGCCACATAAAGGAGGTAACCTAGAAAACATGCTAAGGCAAAGGAGCCAGTTACAAAAGACCACATATTGTATGATTCCGTTTATATGAAATGTCCAGAATAGGCAAATCTATAGCCACAAGAGAGGAAAATTGGTTGCCTAGGGTGGAGGAAGGGGAGTAATATTGTGGGGTTAAGTGGTAATAGCTGGAAGGGGTGGGACTTTTGGCAGGGGATGATGAAGATGTTTTAAAATGTAATGGTTGTGCGACTCTGTGAATATACTAATAACCATTGAATTGTACATTTCCAATGAGTGAATTGTATGGTATGCGAATTTTGTCTCAACAAAGCTGTTACCTCTCCCTTCTCCCCCACCCCCTCCTCCAAAATCTCATTTGTACCAGTTTTTTTTTTTTCTTTTTTTTTTGAGACAGAGTCTCGCTCTGTTGCCCGTGCTAGAGTGAGTGCCGTGGCGTCAGCCTAGCTCACAGCAACCTCAAACTCCTGGGCTCAGGC
>NW_012144463.1:0-1080 GCF_000956105.1 Propithecus coquereli | reverse complement strand
TAGGAGACTATAAAAATAACATGAATTTTGTGCATCTTTCATAGAGGATCGTATTCTATGAGAAGAGTATAAACTTAGAGCTTTTGATTAGTCTGCAGTATATTCGGGAAGCCTAGTAAATAAACTTAATATGAAGGTTTAGCTGATTTCTTTGAGAAAATATTGCTCAAATTTAAATATTAACTCAGTTGACAGTGTATTATTGAGAACAGATATTTTATAAGCATATCAAATAAAGTTGAAGAGAAGAAATGAAGGCAATATGAAGTATATCTTTTTTTCTTTCCTTAAGGAAATGGGCAATTTATACTATTAGGGATAAGAAAATGCAGGATGTCTGTGGAAAATAGGCCCATGTCAGTGTAAATAAAGATAACTGAATTGCAGAACAGATATTGGTAAATCCTTACTATAGAAAATAATACTAGAACATGCAATATGAGCACAGTTTTCCCCCTTTGAACTATGGGATTGCTTATATGAAACAGTAATTCGGGTAAAATGTTTTTCAGGGTTTTATATCTTAGACTCTGATTGAAGTTACAAGTGCATTGTTGGGGGCATGCTTAAATTACTAACAGGATTTACTATTCTTTGCCATATTTTAAAATATTGTATGTCTGAGAACACATAGGTAAAGATGCCTATTTATTAGGTACTTACTAGATGAATGAAGGTAATAAAAATGAAAAAGTATGTTCTCTCCCCCTAAACTTGCCACAAACAAAAAGACTTTTTTGAAGTTTGAAGATACACAGAAACCTTGATTTAACTTTTTTTTTAGGCTTCATTTGACCTCACTAACCTTAGTCATTCATTTACCCAGAGTAGTGTTTCCAAAAATACGGTCAGCAAAACTAGCCACAGGATATTCCCGTGTCATGAATGTGGTAAGTCGGTTTCTAGGATGGCCTCAATCATTTCCACCTCCTGGTATTCAAGGCCTTGTGTAACCCTCTCCCCTTGAATGTGGACCTACAAAAACAGGTGAGGGGAGGAGGAAGGTGCAGATGCTGGTAGTTGGGCAGATGGTAGTGGGAGGGTCTGTAAAAATCTCCTCTGATGGCTTTAATTTTCTCA
>NW_012144462.1:0-1649 GCF_000956105.1 Propithecus coquereli | reverse complement strand
GGCTCACACCTGTAATCTTAGCACTCTGGGAGGCCGAGGCGGGAAGATTACTTGAGGCCAGGAGTTCGAGACCAGCCTGAGCAAGAATGAGATCCCGTCTTAACTGAAAATAGAAAAATTAGGGGGTGTCGTGGTGCACACCTGTAGTCCCAGCTACTCAGGAGGCTGAGGCAGGAGGATCCCTTAAGCCCAGGAGTTTGAGGTTGCAGTGATATACAATGACACCACTGCACTCTACCCAAGGTGACAGAGTGAGACTCTTTCAAAACACAAAACAAAACAAAAACCAAAGAGTCAGATTAAAGTACCATTTCCTCCAGGAAGCCTTCCCTGACCTCATTCCCCAAACAGGATTTGAGTTCCCAAAGCATCGTGCACTTCCCCTGTGGGAGCACATATCAAACTGGTGGGGACTGTCTGCCTAAGCACCCATGTCCCACAGCCTGTGAACAGCCCAGTGAGGACAGGGAGTGGGCCTGTATTCATCTTCACCCCCTGAACATCCAGCAGAGCCTAGCACATAATAAGGGCTCCATGGATGACACTGAACAAATGAATAAATGATCCCCACCGAGCCCATGTGATGCTGAGATCCGCCTTGCCACTTCAGTGCATGCCACCTTTTGGTCCTCCATGAGCACTCACTATGTGCAAAGCACAACAGGGGAAAGCAACACATGAGCACAGGGCCCAAGTCCCCCCTGCTCTTCCATCCCAGGAACGTCCCATCCACTGTGATCTAGTCACCACCACTCCTCCCTAACTGCCACCACTCCTTAAAAAAAAAAATCAAAGGAATAGTCCATAAGACTTTGTGGCCGGAGCACAGCCCCTTGTGGGTACTTAAGGTTTAAACTCGCTGTGTGGCCTAGCTGGCTTCCTTTGTGGTGAGGTGGGCTCAGTGCACAGGAATGAAGCAGTGGGAGGGAGTCTGGGTCCCCAGACAGAGCCGGTGCCTGGGCCCAGGTGGCACTCTGGCTTGGTACTAGGGAAGGAGGAGAAAGGGCATTACCAGGTGACAGGGCAAGAAGGAACAGGGAGAGTGGCAGCCCCAGGTTCTGCAGATCTGGTCACACCTCTCCCCGTGGAGCAGAGGAGGCAGGAGACGTGAGCTGGAATGTGCGGATTTTCTGAAACGCACACCACTGGAATGTGTTAGCAACACCAGCCATGGGGCTGTGCAGCCCAGAATGACTGATGGCATCATCCATTATCTTGACTGAGCCACAGATGAGACGAATCACAAAGCATGCACAGATTAGTGAGCCTGAGGCAGGGAGACCAGTCAGGGGAGAAGAAGACGACAGATTTTTAGAAGAGAAATGGAAGGGGAGAGGAAGGAAAAAAAATGTGTTCCCAACATTTTTGTTAATTTCTTTAGACTTTAAAAGTCCTTTTTTACAAAGGAACAAAGAATGACAGAAACAGTAAGTTTGTAGATAAATATAAAAGATGGGGCCAGGTACAGTGGCTCATGCCTGTAATCGCAACACTTTGGGAGGCTGAGGCCGGAGGCTCACTTGAGGCCAGGAGCTCGAGACTAGCCTGGGCAAAATAGCAAGACCCTGTTTCTGCAAAAAAAATTTCTTTAATTAGCCTGGCTTGGTGGCACACGCCTGAGCCCAGAAGTTCAAGGTTACAGTGAGCTA
>NW_012144461.1:0-1019 GCF_000956105.1 Propithecus coquereli | reverse complement strand
CAAAAACATTAAAATATAAATTATGTATGTCCATGTATTAGTTTGTGAAAATCATTTTTTATACGAATCAAGCCTTGGAGAGATATTTAAAAGATAGTTAAAGGAAACAATTGCATTGGCCATTTTAATGCAAATGTTTAGAAAAGTATTCATTGGAAAGAATTTCTAACATTTATGGTAAAAATGACTAGATTTCTATTGACAATAAATATGAAATAGATTTCCTTTGGGGTTTGAAATCAGTACTTGTTAATTTTACAAAACCAGGTAAGCTGTGACCCATGGGTTTTCTAACTCGTGTAACGTCTTAAGGCTTATCAGAGAACATAAATTTTTGTTGTATGCTTTAGATTTTTGCCATTTGCCCACTGCATAAAAATGAGCAAAATCATCAATATGTCTTTCATGGCAGGAGTAACTAAATGTAAATATTGGAGCACTGTTAAATTTCTACTTTGTTCAACCAAAGCTCTCATTGATTCTCTTATTAGCCATATACAGTTTTCATAAACTATACTTCATGTATTTTCAAACTCACTCTATTTATCAAAACTTATTTTCTCTCTACATAGAAATTTGCTTTTTTACATTCTGATTCTGGTGATACCTTTTGTGAATATCCATTGTTCTTTTATGCTAAAATTTCACATTTTTGAATTCTATTTGGTTAATAAAAGTTTCACATTCTAAGTATATCTTTAGCTTAATAAGTATTTAAACCATGTATTTGCTGTGATAGTCAATTGAAATCATATTAATAACACTAATGGAAACTAACATTTACTGAGAGCTTACTAAGCGCAAGGCATTTTGCTAAGCTCTTTAAAGGGGATGTCTTTTCTTCACTATTATTATCTCATTTTGTACATGAGGAAATTTAGATAGCTTAAAATTCTTGCCTATAATTCTAAAAATGATTTGTTTTCAGAGGAAGCCTCTTATATATGAAATTTTACAAAGAACATTGATCTTGTACAACTTCCAAACTGAAAAATAAATGTATTTTTATAATTTTCAAA
>NW_012144460.1:0-1050 GCF_000956105.1 Propithecus coquereli | reverse complement strand
TTTACTTTATAATTAAATCCTACTGATTTTTCAAAACTTTCAAAGAAGGTGATTTCTTACCTGTTGCTCAACTTGTGTAAGTGTACATTTTGAGGAAAAAGTTATAAATATGCACAGTGAGATAATTCCAAAATGTGCAACAGAAACCAATTCTGAAAGTATTATAACATTGGAGGATGTTTGAAATAAGTTGGCATTTATCTGTGTCATCAATGCTTCATGAAACTCTGACTCATTTCATTAGCAGAAATATCTATCCAGAAAGTCAATAAAGAGTGCTGAGAGCATTTGTGAAATGCCATTGACTTTTGAAATTGCAAGAAATCCATCTCCCTAAACATGAATTGTGCTATGTCTGTGTGTCTTCCAATAAACATCTCCCCATCAAATAATTTCAATGTCAGTAAATAGAATGGAACACAAAAATCCCTTGTGTGTCTATTCTTCCTTTCAGAATAAAAACTCTGCCCTTGTCACGTCTATAGGAAAGTTAATATACATGGAATAATTCAATACACCTCTTTTGGCTAGAACTGTAGCTTTAGTTTACATTTTGGAAACTATTGCAAAGGTAATTTGACATTTTTTTAAAAAAACACATTATATTAATAATTGCAGGAACACATGTGAATGAAATAATTTTTTAAATCAAATTCTTGTGCTTTTATGGAATGCCTATTTTGTCTTTAATGACTTGGAACCATTTTCCTCTTCCTGGAGAGGTCATTATGCTTTTGTTAGATTGTGATTTTCCCCCTCAGTTGTCTCTTCCTCTCCTAAGTGCCAAAAATGTCTTGAAAAGAGAAAACAGAGCACATTAATGCCATTTTCTCAGAATATATTGTCTAGAATGTCTTTGTCATATGGGTTTTTATTATTATCTTTACTTAGGACAATATTCTTTTATCTTTATTATGTATTTATTTCTTTCCGTATGTTTGGAAATTGGGTTTTTTTCTTTTTTTTATGGAGAGAGGATGTGAAGTTACAGAAAAAAGTATTTAGTCTAGTCTCCTATTACCTCAAAGTGTAGAAGCAGGACAGATGGAT
>NW_012144459.1:0-1252 GCF_000956105.1 Propithecus coquereli | reverse complement strand
GAGTGCAGTGGCATCATTATAGCTGTTACCTCAAATTCTTTGGCTCACACGATCTTCCTGCCTCAGCCTCCCCAGTAGCTAGGACTACATGTGCATACCACCAAGCCTGGCTAATTTTTCTATTTTTTGTAGAGACAGGGTCTCACTCTCTTGCCCAGGCTGGTCTCAACTCCTGGCCTCAAGCGATCCTCCCACCTGGGCCTCCCAAAGTGCTGGGATTACAGGTGTGAGCGACCATAACCGGCCCAACAATTACTTTTTTCTATGAGACAGATTCTCTCTCTGCTACCTGTGCTAGAGTGTAGTGGTGTCATCATGGCTCACTGCAGCCTTAAACTTCTGGGCTCAAGCGATTTTCCTGCCTCAGCCTCCCCAGTAGCTGGGACTATAGACACATGCCACACACCCAGCTAATTTTTCTGTTTTTTGTAGAGATGGGGTCTTGTTCTTGCTCAGGCTGGTCTTGAACCCCTGGCTTCAAGTGATTCTCCCATCTTAGTCTCCCAAAATGCTAGAATTACAGGCATGAGCCACCTCACCAGGCCCAACAGTTACTTTTCAAAATTTAAAATTTTCCTTGTAAATACATACATACATATTTTAAAAATAAATACACCAAAGTAATCATATCCTATCTGGATTTTTTTGTGAGTACACTTTTCCCCCTCTATTAGCTTGATTTTTCTCCCACTTCCCCCACCCTCCACTTACATCTATCTGTTAACTAAAGAAAATGACGAGGTTCATAAATTTGGAAAGGAGAGCTTTATTTCTCATGAAGGATTGCAGCCTGTGGATGGCCATTCTGACAGGCTGGGAAGCAGAACTCCAGCCAGAAGCCAGAAACACGTGCTTGGAGGGAGGGACAATGGGAACAGGAATTTATACTGAGTGGGATGGCCAAATATACATATTTAATAAGCTAATAATAGCAGAAATCATGAATAATTATGAAAGGAAAGACATGCGCATGCACAATCAAGCTTTATGCCCCGTCATGGGGTCCATGTTCAGAAAGTAATGGCCGTCTGATGTCAAAAGGTGAAGCAGATATGAAAACCCTCTCTGTGCATGTTCCATGGACATGGTTAAAACCACTGGTTAAAACCACTCCATGTACCATTCTTAATTAAGGGGTTAAAAAAAACAAAAATAGTCCAGGCGCGGTGGCTCACGCCTGTAATCCTAGCACTCTGGGAGGCCGAGGCGGGCGGATTGTTTGAGCTCAGGAGTTCGAAACCAGCCTGAGCAA
>NW_012144458.1:0-1395 GCF_000956105.1 Propithecus coquereli | reverse complement strand
TTTAATTAAGAAACAAACCAACGTTACAAACAGAATGTAAATCAAAACAGAAACAAAAATGATATCTATGCCTGAGGTCTGAAGCACATCCCACTTTTAAATAACGAGGTTTGGAGTAGGGAGAAGGGAGTTAGGCTCTTTCAAGTTTTCCAATGAGTGTAAATTACTTGTACAATTAAAACATATATAAACCTATAAAATGAAATGAGTACCTGCTTGCGGTTGGGAATCCGAGCCTCGCATTAAAGGTAAAAGAAAGAAGAACATTTAATTCCCACTACTCAGCGATAACCACTGTTGACATTTTTATGTATTTCCTCGTGGTCTTTTTCCTTATTCATGAACACATATATTTTTATAATAAAGCTGGAATTATGCTTCATGCAAAAATTTGGTAGCCTGCTCTTTCACTTAACGTTTTCTTTCGCATAAGGATTTTCCCAGGTCATTAACGTTTGAATCATGGTAGGAGGCCTCCCGATGGTATGGCCACCTGGACTTTCCCTAATGCCTTGAGAGTTAGAGTTACCTATCAGTTGCTCTGATTGGCCACTGCCCAGGGCAGGGACACAGCCGTCCTGTTCCCTGCCGTATCACCAGGTCTTGCTTAGTGTCCCGTACACAGCACGGAGTCAACACATATTTGTTGCATCAATGAATAAACAGAATATGTGAATGCAAATATTTTTAAATAGGTGCAAACTAGTGGCCGATGTGAAAACACTTCCCATTTGTCAAGGTCGTGGGCTGTCTCCGATTTCTCACCTTTGGAAAACACAGCGGTAAATGACCTGGCGTGACACATCTGGACGTAGGCAGGGCTCTGTGTCCTCTCCGAAGAATCCTCTCATCTCTTTGCTGATGCTCCGAGTCACTCCGGGGTGGGCAATCGGACGCTCACCACTGAGAGTGGCTTTGAACACAGCCCAAACAAATCGCTGTGCCGGTCCCTGGAGGGGAGTGTCATTTCATCCACATAAGTGGCCTTTGATTGAAGCCAGGGAGTCACACAGCCTGCGAAAGACCGTGTTTCCCGAGGCAGCCCGTTGTGCAGACAGAGCCCTGGGGAGCGGCCGTGGGTGAGTTCGGAGGTGGGACCCGCCCTTCTGAGCCCAGATTCCTTGACTCCCATGGCTGGGGGGATAAGAGCCAATTTAATAAAAGCCTCTGAGTCAGACATGTGTTAAGTCTTAGGCAAAAAGCTTCAACTTAACAGAACTGTGTTCAGATCCCACTTCACCATTTCCAGGGTGACTTTGGGCCCTGTGAGCCTCAGTTTCTTATCTTTATAATGGGGATGATACCAGAAGTCCTCTCACAGGTCCTCATGAGGATTAAATGAGATAAAGTGCGTGAAACACTTAGCACACAGATGGACGTGATCAAAAGGGGCCG
>NW_012144457.1:0-1409 GCF_000956105.1 Propithecus coquereli | reverse complement strand
TTGCTTGAGCCCAGGAGTTTGAGGTTGCTGTGAGCTAGGCTGACGCCACGGCACTCGCCCCAGGCAAGAGAGTGAGACTCTGTCTCAAAAAAAAGGAAAATAAAACAAAAACATCCACAGAAATGAAAACATCAGCTGCATCACTACTTATTACTACACTAAATAATATTTAAAATGCTTACCTAACAAATTTAATGATAAAAGAACACAAAACTATATGCAATTTCAATATATCATAAATATGGATATACGGAAAAAGGGAATACAAGGGAATATAGACATTTAAAGTTTGATTTGCTAGACTGTGAGTAAAGTGCATTTTCAATTTGACATTGTGCAAGTCATCAAAACTGAATGTATACTTTCTAACAATTCTAATACAAATTCTAATTCAAACATAAGATTTGAAACTGCAGACTGAAAGGGCACATCTAGTCTCAAGGAAAAGTTGAAATATTATGGTGCACAACAAGATATATTTTGAATACAAGGATGGACAGATCGAAAGATGTAACAAAAGCAGGTATGATAAAAATTCAGGCCAGGCACGGTGGCTCACACCTGTAATCCTAGCATTCTGGAAGGCTAAGGCAGTCAGGAGTACTGCTTGGGGTCAAGAGTTTGAGAACAGCCTGAGCAAAAGTGAGACCCGGTCTCTACAAAAAATAGAAAAGTTCGCTGGGCATGGTAGTGAGTGCCTGCATCCCAGCTACTTAGGAGGCTGAGGCAGGAGGATCTCCTAAGCCCAGGAGTCTGAGGTTGCAGTGAGCTATGATGATGCCACTGAACTCTAGCAAGGGCAACAAAGAGAGACACTGTCTCAAAAAAAAAAAAAAAAAAAAAATTATGCCGGGCATGGTGGCACATGCCTGTAGTCCCAGCTACTTGGGAGGCTGAGGCAGGAGGATCGCTTGAGCCCAGGAGTTTGAGGTTGCAGTGAGCTATGATGATGCCACTGAACTCTAGCAAGGGCAAAAGAGAGACACTGTCTCAAAAAAAAAAAAAAAAAAAAAATTCATGCTTATTTAGAGTCTCCCACAAAAACATTTAATGCTAGAAGACAAACTTAAGAAAGAAGGGGGAGGCTGGGCGCGGTGGCTCACGCCTGTAATCCTAGCACTCTGGGAGGCCGAGGCCGAGGCAGGCGGATCATTTGAGCTCAGGAGTTCGAGACCAGCCTGAGCAAGAGCGAGACCCCGTCTCTACCAAAAAAAAAAAAATAGAAGTTAGCTTGGACAGCTAAAAATATATGTAGAAAAAATTAGCCAGGCATGGTGGCACGTGCCTGTGGTCCCAGCTACTCGGGAGGCTGAAACAGTAGGATTGCTTGAGCCCAGGAGTTTGAGGTTGCTGTGAGCTAGGCTGACGCCACGGCACTCGCCCCAGGCAAGAGAGTGAGACTCTGTCTC
>NW_012144456.1:27240-27607 GCF_000956105.1 Propithecus coquereli | reverse complement strand
AATTCTCCTGGAGGATGGGGCCACCTGCCAGGATGAGGGGACAGCATCTCTGTCCTTCACTGCTGCTGAGCTACGTAACGTCAGGCCTGCCTTGGCGTATGGCTGGGGAGGTTTAGAGGAGCCAGGTATGTGTCTTCTGGAGCATGGAGACATACGTGTCTCTAGAAAGTGGCATCTGCTTCTGGCCAGAAACTTCTAAAAGATCTGGAATACAGTATAGTCCAACAGAGCAAGACAGAGGAACTATGGAATATTGTGCCTGCCAACTGCTAGCACCAGAATCTAGACTTTTATATGTTATTCACGGCATAAGGTGTGTACCTTTTGTGGAAACAAACAGAGCATGCTCTGCAAGGCTGTCTGGGAG
>NW_012144456.1:25157-25470 GCF_000956105.1 Propithecus coquereli | reverse complement strand
TACAAATAATCTATCCCAATCTTCTCATTTTATGTATATGTAACAGTAACATTTCTGTAGGGCTTTAAATATACATATTTCAGAATATTTTCATAGCATGGCTTCATTTTTATCTTTACAACAATTTTCTGGGTTTGGTATTATTATTATTTTCAACATGAAAGTATGCAAACCAAGGCCCTTTTACTTGCCAAACTCATACAACCTTTTAGGGGAAGTCAGATTCAGGAAGATAATAATACAAAAAAGCTGAATAGTATAAGTATTAACTTTTAAAATCATAACAACTTATGTTTTATAATTGTGCGTTGTT
>NW_012144456.1:21610-22997 GCF_000956105.1 Propithecus coquereli | reverse complement strand
GAATGGGAAAAAATATTTGCTCTCTACACATCTGATAAAGGGCTGATAACCAGAATCTATCTAGAACTCAAAAAAATCAACAAGAAAAAATCATAGTTCTTTTTGATTGTGCATGTAGAAATATTTGCAAATGAATATATGTAACCTAAACATTTGTACCCCCGTAAAATGCTCAAATAAAAAAAAAATTAAAAAAAGGAATATTTGCAAATAATATGCACATAGGACTATAGTAATATGTTTTAAAAACCCGCAAAAGGTACTTTCAAATATTTAACATTATTTACAAAATTTCATAAACATTGCTGAGAAAATGGTAGAGGTTTGTCTTCATGCTCTATGTGCTTCTTTTTAACAATCACAGCACAGCTCTGTGTGGTAAATGCGATGGTTCCTACAACCCTAAGGTAATAGCAGCTCACACCATAGTGTACACTTGGGGCCCTACCATTGTTAATAATCTTGGGTGTCAATCCGCGTGTCCATCAGTGATAACAATGTTTTGATTGAGTCTGTCTCAGATCTGATGAAGATGAGATTGCCACTTAGTTTAACCTTACCACGGAGCTGGTGAAGGTTCTCATTAAAAGTCACGGGTCAAGCGAGCTCAGTCTTTTCTACGTATAACATCTCTAATAACCAACGAGAACAATGCCGGTCTGTTTGGAGTGGCTGCCAGACGAGTGAGAAGAGACTCTGGCCTGAGAGCCGCACCCGTGCTTCCTGGTGAAGTATCCACCGGCCCTGCCTGCGCTACCACTTTCAGTCTTACCGTCCGAGATTTCTTTTTAGGAATCTTCTATAACTGATAATTGACTTGCAGGGATTTATTTGGAAAAAATAGGTCATGCAACCTCTTAAGACCTTTTAAGTGGCTATGCCTACACTGTAAACTTAAAGAAAACACACAAATTCAGCAACAGAACTGGTGAACGGCCCCTGGCCCTGGGCATCGGCATTTTCCCTGGGGGCCTCCTGCACCAGGAGTGCCATGGGCCCAGCTGATTCATGAACCAAATGCACGTGCAGTGTCAGCCTGTGCTTCGTGCAGCAGTAAGACCTACCGTGTGCCTTATATCTGAGATGAAATGAGTACAGGTTTAATATTTCCTGCCTGTACCTCAGTGGGTCACCTGGAGAGTTCTCTCTCTACTGTATAAATAACCTGCACACTCCAGAGACCGCCACACCTTGGAGACAAAGAAACCCAATCAGTCATGTCAATTTTGCTGCTTATTTTTATTAATTTTAAAAATTGGTACATGAGGATTACACGTATTTCTGGGATATATGTAATATTTTGATACCTTCGTACAATGTGTAGTGATCAAATCAGGGTAACTAGTATACTCATCATCTCAAATACTTGTCGTTTCTCTATGGTGGG
>NW_012144456.1:19516-19917 GCF_000956105.1 Propithecus coquereli | reverse complement strand
CCTTCCAGTTTCCATAATTCTGTAAAAATGATAAGATGTGTCTAGATTTTAAAATTAGCGAAAAATATTCAAGAAGAATTGGTTGACACAAGCAACACAGAGCATGGTGTCAAGGAGGCACCTTTGCACTGTTTAGATGTATTACTCTACATTCTTCCTGCGTGTTTGGTGTTCAAGTCAGTCTTACTGCTCTGAAGCATTCACTCTTACCACAGGGCTACTGATTTTTTCTTGGACAAATGCCCAAGGGATACCTGAAATTTGGCAAAAGGTAAGTGTAAACACACAAATTAGAAGCACGGATAGTTCCAGTTGGTATAGAGCTTGTTTGTGTATTGTCAGATTTTCTTATTTTTTATTCGTCTTGTGTGTCTTACAGAAAGATTTGATCAGTTCTTTCT
>NW_012144456.1:18919-19466 GCF_000956105.1 Propithecus coquereli | reverse complement strand
TTTTCAGATAAATGACTTGATATCTGAGATTCTCTTTGCTCTTTTAGTAAATAGTGAAAAAAGCACTTTGGCAATGGGGCCAGCAAAATCTCCATAGTTTTTCTCTTCTGTATGACGGTGCTGTGCACACTCTGTTTCTGTTGTTGTGGGACATCAGCACTGACTTTTACATCCTACATTCCACAGTAACCCTGGGAGCAATGTACATGTAACTTATGGGGCATAACAGGTGAGCTCAGAAGCATGCATAAAGTATAATCTTTATACTTAATGTAAATTATGGTGATTCAGACTTCTATATGATTTAGATACAAAATGTGTGATAGAATGTTGGCAGATACGAAATTTGCTCAGTCAAAAAAAAATAAAATGTTTGCTATGACACAATATTCTTAAAGCCTTATCTCTGTAACTGGGCAATGATAAATTTAAGACTCCTTCCTTCTGAAAAATAATTGTCACTTGTTAAAACAATATTCTTGATCAAAGAGCATATGTTTTATTATCCATTAATCTATTCAAGTTCTTGGGATAAGGCTTCTTAATG
>NW_012144456.1:18232-18869 GCF_000956105.1 Propithecus coquereli | reverse complement strand
ATACACACGGCAAGGAAGGAATGGTTTTCAAAGCCTCTTGAATGGAAAGCAGCCAAAACTAAACATGACTTTTGATTGTTTTCTATGCTCATATGTGTGCTGGTTCTCTACCATTTGAAAATGTTTTTTTATCTACCTGTGGGATACAATCACAGAGCACCTGGAATCTTGGGAAAGAGCCATCTGCTCTCGTAATGGTGAGAGGTTCCTTCACAGAGCAGGGTTTGGGGAAGCCTCATCGTTCATGGTGCTTGTGTTTTTTCCATTCCAGTCACCCTGGCTAGGGCCCTGCCAAGATGCTCTTCTTCATCTTACTTTAAATATATTCCTTTCTTACTCTTACAACTTTCAGTGGGAAAAATGGCAACAGCCATTAGAACACCTCTAGTGTTCCTCTAGAAACAAAGATGTTGTAAATGGGATCAGAGAGAAAAGGACCAATCAAAAGTTTTTTCAAGAAAAAAAATTTCTTAAAGTGAGATCTTATGATGATTTTCACCAGAATTCTTCAAGGTTAGGTAAGAAATCTTTATGCTTAACAAAGTCACCCTGTTTATAGGAAAGTTTGACAGTCAGTGATATAGAACAGTCTCCCTAACATTGTTTTTAAATCATAGTTCTTTTTTTTTTTTTTTTT
>NW_012144456.1:12186-13065 GCF_000956105.1 Propithecus coquereli | reverse complement strand
CTAGACCTTCCAGTTTCCATAATTCTGTAAAAATGATAAGATGTGTCTAGATTTTAAAATTAGCGAAAAATATTCAAGAAGAATTGGTTGACACGAGCAACACAGAGCATGGTGTCAAGGAGGCACCTTTGCACTGTTTAGATGTATTACTCTACATTCTTCCTGCGTGTTTCGTGTTCAAGTCAGTCTTACTGCTCTGAAGCATTCACTCTTACCACAGGGCTACTGATTTTTTCTTGGACAAATGCCCAAGGGGTACCTGAAATTTGGCAAAAGGTAAGTGTAAACACACAAATTAGAAGCACGGATAATTCCAGTTGGTATAGAGCTTGTTTGTGTATTGTCAGATTTTCTTATTTTTTATTCGTCTTGTGTGTCTTACAGAAAGATTTGATCAGTTCTTTCTGTGGTTTGGGAAGGTCTGGGATTAGGATCCAAATTATAGCCATACCAGCTGCTGTTTTGAGCTGTTAACGATAAACACTTTCATCATTCTAATACATTCATTATTTACAGGGCATTGCTAAAACATGGCAAGCTATCATTGTGCAACCAATTTTTATTTTTATATTTTATATATTAATATATTTTTAGTTATCATACATATTTGTACTATGTTTTACATTCATGTTACATATTTTACATAAATGTTCACCTTCTTTCCTTAGGTCTTTGAAGGGTATGGTTATAATGGATTATGTAGAGAGAGCTTCCAATGTATTCTTAGCACTAAGGATTAATATCAGGGCCGGGAAAGAAAACTAATATTTGTTGGTGTATGATACAGTGTTAGGTACATTGTATATATTGCACCTTTACATCATACATTAACCCTTTGAAGTAGGGACATTTATCTTCATTTTTACAAATGAGGAAACA
>NW_012144456.1:0-821 GCF_000956105.1 Propithecus coquereli | reverse complement strand
GTGTCATGCTTTTCCTCTAGAATTAGACTGTGAGCAGAGAGCCAGGTAAATAAATAGGGAAAAAAACTCTGATAAAATATAAATATTTCATAAGCAGGTAAAAATAGAGTGAACTTCAATAAATATAAAAGATACAGGAAGCTCAGGGATGAATGATGGACTCACTCAGAAGTCAGATAAATATTGAAGAAAATTGTATGGCTTGAGGTTTAAAAAAAACTCAAAGAAAAAAATGTCTTAACAGGACATTAAGAATAAAATAAGCAGATGGCGTGTGTTTGTCTTTGGTTCACATTGCTGAACTGCTGCCTCATATCCTTACCCGCTATTTGTTTTCATCTGACATTTTGAAACGTTTTTTCTTAATCGCCTAGACTGCATCTTTGAATTTTACCAGTAGGAAGTTATCGTCATCCTTAAGTAATTACCGTTAGTAGAACAATGACATTGTTTAGGAACATGGAGGGATTTGGGTTCTAGCGGGAATGACCACAGCATCGCTGTGCTCACCTGGGCTACTCTGTGAGCCGCCCGCAGCACTCGGTAATGGCAACGCAGCTCTGAGGAACGCCAAGGATTTCTGGAACCACCAGAAGCTGGAAAGGGACAAGGAAGGATCCTCCCCCAGAGCCTCTGGAGAGGGCATGGCCCTGTCGACACCTTGATTTTGGACTTGTGGTCTCCAGATCTGTGAGAGAATAAATTCAGTTGTTTTCAGTGACCAAGTGTGAGTTACTTTACTAATATCTCCAGCAGTAGAGAAGGGAAGTTCATCAACAGTATGACCTACGATCATTTTGTAATAAAATTATATTAATTAT
>NW_012144455.1:0-1994 GCF_000956105.1 Propithecus coquereli | reverse complement strand
GAACTAGGCCCAGGCACTATATTCTTACACACTTTTACTATTATTATAGGATTTTACAGTGAGGACCGCAGCCAGGTTGGGTAGCTTCCGCAGGGTCACATGGCTCTCAATGGCTGAGCCAGGATTTGAACCCAGGCAGCTGGCTCACCTTCGAGCTCTAGGCTATCCTGTCTGTGGGAACCCATGCCCCACCCCCAGGAAGAGGATCCCAGGGTCTGGGAGCCCCACACACACCGTCCATCCTGGGGACCTGGGAACCTCCCAGCCAGCCCAGGGTGGGCCTAGCCGGCTGCCCCAGCCAGAAGGGAGCCGAGCTGAGCTGCGTTTACAACGTGTGAAAATTCTCACCCATGGCGGTGGCAGGCAGAGCAGCCTCCCAGCTCCCAGGCCCCTGCCCCACTGGGGGCTCTGCAGTAAGCTAAAAGTGAGCTTCCCTCTGCGTGGCCCCAGGAGGTAAGAACAGCCGGCGGGCCCTGGAGCCCTCTGTCCCCTGTCCTTCTATTCACCTGGTGCTCTGTCTGTAACTCAGAAAACCTTGTCCCCTGCTGGCCTAAAACCCAGTCACCGGAAAGCAAGCAGGGGCTTCTTTGTCCTCCACTGCCTGGCTTTATCCACTCACTCATTCTTTCCTCCAGCATTTATTGAGCACCTACTGTGTGCCAGACTGGGAGCAGAGGCTATGGCTGTGAACACAGCCCCCACCCTCACTGAGCTCACAGGCAGGCAGAGGAGGTGGATGAGAAACAAGTGAACAAAAGGGATATAATATAATAAACAGAAATAAGTCTCTTTGCTGGGGGCAAAGCAAAAGGTGGGGGCGGTGTGTGGCTTAGACACATGGTCTGAGAAGGTCTCTCTGAGGAGGTGACCTGTGAACAGAGGCCTGGGGGAAGTGAGGGGAACAGCTATGGAGACAGTACGGGTAAGGAACAGTGTTCTGGGGAGAGGGAACAGCAGATGCAAAGATTGCCATCTGGCTGCCTTGAGCTCTTTCTGCCTTCTCTTAGTCTGAGACTTACATTGGGCCTTTCCTGGGGGTCCCCTGCCTCCCCTTCCTCCAGTCATGCTCCCATTATCCCTCCCTCCCTCTCCTCCCAACCCAGGGCCCAGGGTGTTAATTACACACGCACCTGCCCAACTCCCATTCTACTTCCCACTGGGGTGGAAGCCCTTGGTTGGGGTGGAGAAGCTGACGAATGCCGCTCTCTGATCCTCCCTCAGCATGTGGCACAGTGCCTGGCCCATCCCCATTGGACAGATGAGAAAACTGAGGTTCAGAGAGGCACTTTGGGTGGCTCAGGCCTCACCACGAGCCCCGGAGCAGGTCACTCAGCTCTGCCCTCCTTCAGGTCCTGGGCCTGTGCCTTTGACCGGGGGGCCTCCACCTTCAGGCGTCGCCCTGATTTCAAGTGTGGCTCAGGTCTCCCCCCAGGCCTAGGGAACAGCCCTGAAACGGGAAAGTGCGGCCAGCTCCTTAGTATCCCAGCCTCAACCTGTGGCTGCTGGGAGCATCATGGAACAGCATGCACAAGTGACTGGCCGCGTCCAACCCTTCCCAAGGGGGGTGGTCCTGCAAGGGAGTAACCGCGGGCTGGGGGCGGGGCCCAGCTCCCCCACCTGCCCGCCGCCGTCCCGGTGGGGGGGGAGCTGGGGAATGCGTGGGGGGGCCCCAGCCCCGGCTCACGTTTCCGGCCGCCCCCGCCGCCCCCTCCCCGCCGCCGCGGCTGCTGGCGGCCCCTCATGACGGCGCCTCGCCTTCCACCTCCGAATTTTCCACGCAGGGTTAGGCTGGCGACGCGCTGTCTGCGGGCCCCATAAAGGCGGCCGTGTGCTGCATTCGTCTCGCCGGCCGCGGCCTGGAGGGGCGCCCGGCTCGAGGGCCGCTCCCCGCCGCGCACGGCCCCCGCGGACAGGCCCGGCCCGGAGGGCCACGGTCAAGCGCGCCCCGAAACAGAAGGCAGAACCCGCCGGCGTCCGCCCAGCGCCGCCCCGGG
>NW_012144454.1:0-1476 GCF_000956105.1 Propithecus coquereli | reverse complement strand
ACAAATATTTGGGTTACATGTTATGACTTTGCCACATCCCAACCATGATTGGAGACGTGCCTTTCCCCCCCACCCCCACAACGCTCACCGCATGCCTTAAAGACACCTACTCATTTTTTTTTTATTTCAGCATATTATGGGGGTACAGATGTTTAGGTTATGTATGTTGCCTTTGCCACCGCATGCCTTAAAGACACCTACTCATTTTTTTTTTATTTCAACATATTATGGGGGTACAGATGTTTAGGTTATGTATGTTGCCTTTGCCCCCCCTCCCCCCTGAGTCAGCACACCATTCCACTGTTTTCTGACAAGTACATTTTTCTCAAAGAAAAAGCTTTGTGATGAGGTAGGTGTGAGTTACATTGCATATTCTTTTCAGAGGGACATAATGTGCATTTTTATATTCAAGAAAAATTAAAGGGTTCCTTTGGTGAAGAATTGCATTTAATTTTGCTTAACCCAACAAAAACACACTTTTTCTTTTTTGATTCAGTTATATCTATTAATAATTTCCAAGGCACAGATGCTAAAGTGAAGTAGGTGTATGTTAAGTGGTACAATGGAAATTACCAGCAGACCCATTCTCCATTCACCTATGGTCTTTATAGGTGAAAAGTGTGCAGTCATGGACCAGCTGTTGCAGGGAGTGATATAGATGTGGAAATAGAATTACTCTGCCCTTGGTTTGCATCATCCTTCCATCACTCAGCATGACTCAGTTTGTTTAAAAATCATTTTACTACTGTATTTTCTGAACCAACATGTGAAAGTGTTCCAGCCCATGCTTAATGCCCAAATACTAGAGATATTACACCGAGGAGTTGGTATCTTGTTTAACTTGGCATCAGAGGGTAGCTGACTGTCTGAATTTGCACATTTATGGCACTTACCACCAAGGACCCAGGTGGTTGTCTTCAATATGAATGAGAACTTGATCTCATATAACACTGCCTGTCTGCTTCCCATTTGTTCAAAATGCACTGATCATAATGTTCTTCTACAAAAATCCTTTTTTATCCATAGGAAATGTCATTTCAGTCAGCTATTATGTTTAGGGTAACAGTTTCAAGAGAGATACGCCAACACTTAAATTTTCATTAATGTAGTTGGTGTCTTGCGTCTTTTGATGTGCTCTTTCTGACTACAATTTTAATGTGGTTTTTAAGAAATAAAATTTAGTTACTCTTAATGTAGATGCTCACGTCCTGGGTATGAACATAGATAGGCTGATTTGATCATTAAGTCATTACAACCTCAATATCTAAAATCCAAGGGGGATGATTAATATGCCCTAAAGGGAACTACATTTCACATCTATTTCTAACCTACCAGGAAACAAAAATTAATAGACCAAGGCAAGGGTAATTTTGTACACAAATCATATTGTACATAAACCCTCTGCCCTGAAGAATTCTGTGTATTATTGAGTACAGATAAGGACAATTTTAATGTGGTTTTTAAGAAATAAAATTT
>NW_012144453.1:0-1074 GCF_000956105.1 Propithecus coquereli | reverse complement strand
AAAAAAAAAAAAAAAAAAGTGAAGAGATGGGATGATTTTTCAGAAGATAGTAAGTTAACTTTGGTCCTTAAACATAGAATAAGATATCAAGAGAAAATATGGAAAAAATATATAGACTCCGAGTTGAACAGAAATGACAATGAAAGCAGTGAGAAAAGATAAGATCACCAAGAGTGTAGATTAAAAAAAGAAAAGAAACAAGGGCAAAGATCTTAGAAACACTTATATTTAGTAAGTGAAATAAGAAAATGTACTTGTGAAGAAGGGAAAGAAAGAGTAATCAAAGATGGAGGAGGATGAAATCATCCAGGAGAGAACAATTCCACAGTAGCCAGAGAAGAAAGAATTAAGAAAAGAGAGAGAAGGTCAGTGTCCAGTGCCACAGAGAGGTCATGGAAGATAAGAAGTGAACAAAAGGCCAAGAGAGTTTATGATTAGTTGGTACTTAAGAGAAAAGTTTCAGTAGAGTGATGGCAAAAAGATTTAGTTTGCAACTGGGAAATGGAAGAAGCAAGTATAAATTACTCTTGATAAGTTTGCAGTAAAAAGAGAAATAGGATAATAGCTTGAGAAGTAGAGTAAAAAGAATGAATCTCTTTGGAAAGACCTAAGCATCTTCATACAAAAAAGAAAAGCCAGAGAAGAAAACATTAAAGTTGCAAAAGAGCAGAAAGAAAATGGAGAAATAATATCTTAGAGGAGGTGAAAAGAAGGTAGAAAAATTAATCTTAAAATATCTGAAACGCAATCTATTCCTCTGCGATAAAAGGGATGAGAGATGGGTGAAAACCAGAAATACTAAAAATGGAATTTTGAAGGAGGGAAGGCTCAAGGACTCATTAAGATGACCTCAAGTTTGTTAAAAAGTACAGGAGATAAATTATCTGTAGAGAGTCAGAGGAGTGAGGGCTCAGGAACAGTGAAAATGTTTTAAAAGAGTTAGGTAAGGAAGCCACGGAGATCAATAAAAGAAAAAAAACAATTATAGACATAACCAAAATGGAGAGTAGAAGCAATCTGGCTTGACCTTCCCCACAGAAAACTAAAAACAAATATCCAGTGCCAAGATTATCA
>NW_012144452.1:0-1141 GCF_000956105.1 Propithecus coquereli | reverse complement strand
AAAACAGGTGCTATAACTTTTTGAATTATGAGAATGCATCTTCAGAACAAGCTCTGAAAAGAGAATCATGAGGGAAAAAGCGATCCACGTATATTGTGGGGTTGGGTACCTATGTTATCCTGGAGATATATACCAAGGCGCACATTAAACAAAAATGTAACTACTGTTTTTCACTATGATAGGAATCAAAAACACAGATCAAAATGAGTTTTAAAATATCCTGTCCATTTCCTATGAACTCCTAAATGTGAATGCAGACATTAGGTGTAATATTGAGAGTCTAGTTAATATCCTAAAAAATTTCAAGCATGTTAGGGTGATAAGCAAGAAGTAACTGAAGATAGCCCAATGATTTTGCTAGAAGGCTAGTAGGGTATTAAATCTATCTAACATATACATCCCCTCATCTCTGGGTGACAGCCACATCCATAAAGTCTTGCTTTCCCTCTGCACTTGAAGGAGGAGATGTAGATATAGATTGTATTGCTTCAGCCACAAAGGAGAGTAATTACAGCCAGTGGGGGAAGGGTGGTGTGTAGTAATGGCTGCTCCTGACATAAAGGATTGAGAAATGGAAAAGATAATGGGGAAATGAAGGAGTGAAAAAGTCAGTTTGGATGACTAGGTGAAAACCTGACTTATAGTGGTTTGGTAAACTGAACCTCTGCTGCTGAGAGGGGAAAACTTTTCCTGTCCCAGATCCTTCCTTCCAATGAAAAGGGTATTCACATTTGAATCACAGCAATGTTTCTGAAGAAAAATGAATGTTCAGTGTTCAGAATAGTTAGAACTCTTAAAATGCATTATAAACTCTTTAAAATAAATAATTATGTGTTCATTATTTTCCAAAGATTTTAACTGCCGTGTTTGAAAATAATATATAAGATCTGCCTTCATACAATACGGCTTGATACTAGATCTCTTCTGCTGTAGCGTAGGCACTTAAATTCCACTTATAATTATTTTTCTAAATGATTAGTGCTTATTGTGATTATTCTCTGGCTAATATATGTATGCAAAATGTGGCTGCAGGATTTGCTTTTGTTAGCATATCCCCTCCCCCACTCTGAAACCTCAAGGCTCCAGACGTTGATGCTAGAGAGAGAAAATGGATTGTGTGTGCGTGTGTGCGTGTGTGTGT
>NW_012144451.1:0-1632 GCF_000956105.1 Propithecus coquereli | reverse complement strand
TACCTAGATATTTATATCTTTCTCCAAATTTGGAAAGTTTTCTGCTATTATTTCTCTTTTTTCTTTCTTTCTTTCTTTTTTTTTTTTTTTTTTTTTTTTTTTTTTTTGAGAGAGGGTCTTGCTCTGTTGCCCAGGCTAGAGTGCAGTGGCATCATCATAGCTCACAGCAACCTCAAACTCCTGGGCTCAAGTGATCCTCCCCCTCAGCCTCCCGAGTAGCTGGGACTACAGGCACACACCACCATGCCCAGCTAATTTTTATATTTTTTGTAGATCTGGGGTCTCGCTCTTGCTCAGGCTGATCTCAAACTCCTGGCCTCAAGCGATCCTCCCACCTTTGCCTCCTGAAGTGCTAGAATTACAGGCATGAGCCATTGCACCCAGCCACAGTTGATCTTTTGAACTTATTCCTCTTATCTAACCAAAATTTTGTACCCTTTGATGAACATCTCCCCAACAACAACCCCACAGCTGCTGGTAATCACCATTCTACTCTCTGCTTCTATGAGTTCAGCTTCTTAAAAATTCCACATGTAAGTGAGATCATGCAGTATTTGTCTTTCTGTGCCTGGCTTATTTCACTTAATGTAATGACCTCCAGGTTCATCTATATTGTCACAAATGACAGGATTTCCTTTATTAAGGCTGAATACTATTCCATTGTGTATATGTACCACATTTTCTCTGTCTATTCATCTGCTGATGGACACTTAGGTTGCTTCCAGATCTTGGCTGTTGTGAACAATGCTGCAATGAACATGGGAGTGCAGACATCTCTTTGACATACTGATTTCATTTCCTTTGGATATACTCTAGCAGTGGATTTCTGGATTATACGATATTTCTATTTTTAATTTTTTGAGGAACATGTATACTGTTTTCCATAATGACTGTACTAATTTACATTCCCACCAATAGTATGAAAGGGTTCCCTTTTCTCCACATCCTCGCCAAGACTTATCTTTCATGGTTTTGATAATAGCCATTTCATTTTAACAAGTGTAAGGTAATACCTCACTGTAGTTTTTTTTTTTTTTTGAGACAGAGTCTCTGTTCCTGGGGGTAGAGTGCCGTGGCATCAGCCTAGCTCACAGGAACCTGAAACTCCTGGGCTCAAGCGATCCTCCTGCCTCAGCCTCCCGAGTAGCTGGGACTACAGGCATGCGCCACCATGCCTGGCTAAATTTTTTTATTTATTTTTAGTTGTCCAGCAATTAATTTCTTTCTATTTTTAGTAGAGACGGGGTCTCGCTCTTGCCCAGGCTGGTTTGGAACTCCTGAGCTCAAACAATCCGCCCGCCTCGGCCTCCCAGAGAGCTAGGATTACAGGCGTGAGCCACCGCGCCCGGCCTATGGCAACTTTTTAATTCCCTTATTAACTACATTTTTTTGAGTTAAGTTCTTAGTGATTGTTCTGGGTAATAGAATTAACACCATAACTTAAAACAATCTATTTTGGATTAATACTAACTTAATTTCAAATAGTGCAGTCATGTGCCACATAATGACATTTCAGTCAACAATGGACTGCATGTATGACAGTGGTCCCATGAGATTATTAATGGAGCTAAAAAAATTCCTCTCACCTAGTGATGTCTTGATGATCCTTACCCTATGTAGGTCTAGGCTAAC
>NW_012144450.1:0-951 GCF_000956105.1 Propithecus coquereli | reverse complement strand
ACGGGGTCTCGCTCTTGCTCAGGCTGGTTTCGAACTCCTGAGCTCAAACAATCCGCCCGCCTCGGCCTCCCAGAGTGCTAGGATTACAGGCGTGACCGCGCCCGGCCTTCAAGAGTCCTTTGATTTAAAAATTTGAAGAAAAACTTTATCAACTTGATCTTTCTAAAAAGATGCATAGTTAAGTGGCTAATTTACATGGGTGGATAGTAATAAAATAAACCTTACGCCAATTCTTCAAGTATATCAAATACTTTACTGTCAAATACTACAATGAATGCCCGTTTCTGCTCAATTTTAAATTAAATTCAGTTGAAAATGTTTCTTTACTTTAAAAAGGATGTTCAGTCAAGTCACTGAGGAAAAACAATTGGTTAAACTGATTGTTTGCCCTCACCCAGATAAAATCACTGATAAATGAATTGAGTGAATTTTTCTAATGAGTAAAGACATAGGTGGCTTTAACTGTCAAACACATTAAGTATGAGATCTGTGGCAGGGAATGGCAGGTTGTTGTTACATAGTAGTAAGAACTATAGGGGGAGGGAAACCATGAAAGATGAAAAAGAATGAGAGGAAAGAGGAGAGAGATGATACACTCAAGAAAAGCTGACTATTTCAGAATAAAATATGTTGTAAACCCCAGTACAGTTGAATGCTTGTAAGAGGAGATGCTTTCAGCGACTCCTTTGTTTCTCAATGCATATACTATATCTGAACAAAATGCTTCTTTCCTGAGAGTTGGACAGTAGGAAGTAATCTATCTTCAACCTTGTTTGGTTTGTAAATAAAACTGCAGAAAGGGTCTGTTGAACTTTGGACAGGCAGTCTCCATGTGCTCTCCCTCACTCTTTGAGGCAGGTTAAAGGATACGGCCATGACCATCACCTTAATCCTTCGGAGACTATTTATAAAAGATTGCCCCCAGATCAGAAAAAATAAGTGCTTTTGCAT
>NW_012144449.1:0-881 GCF_000956105.1 Propithecus coquereli | reverse complement strand
ATCAATATTGTTAAAATGTCAATACTATCCAAATCAATCTACAGATTCAATGCAGTCTCCATCAAAATACCAATGACATTCTTCACAGAAATAGAAAAAAAAAATCCTAAAATTTATATGTAACCACCAAAGACCCAAAATAGTCAAAGCCATCTTGAGCAAAAAGAACAAAAGTGGAGGAATTACATTACTTGATTTCAAATTATACTACAGAGCTGTAGTAACCAAAACAACTGTATTAGCATGAGAACAGATACATATAACAATGGAATAGAATAGAGAACCCAGAAATAAATCCATACATCTATAATGAACTTATCTTCAACAAAGGTGCCAAGAAAATACAGTGAGGAAAGGACTGTCTCTTCAATAAATGGTGCTGGAAAAACAAGATATCCACATAGAAGAACGAACCTTGACCTTTATCTTCTACCATATACAAAAATCAAATGAACATGGATTAAAGACTCAAATCTAAGATCTGAAACTATGAAACTATTAAAAAAATATTGGGGAAATGCTTCAAGACAGTCATCTGGACAATGATTTCTTGATTAATAATCCCAAAGCACAGAAAAGCAAAGCAAAATTGGACAAATGGGATCACATCAAGATAAAAGCCTTCTGCACGGCAAAAGAAAAAATGAATGAAAGTAAGGGAAACCATAAAAAATGGGGAAAATATTTGCAAACTACCCACCTGACAAGGAATTAATAACTAGAATATATGAGATGCTCCCACAATGCAATAGGAAAAAAATAAAATAATCTGATTTAAACAGTCAAGCTAAGAGTAAAATCAAAGACTCATTACCATTCACAATAGGCACAAAGAAAATAAAATACTTAGAAATATACTTAACCAAGGAGGTGAAAGATAT
>NW_012144448.1:0-1260 GCF_000956105.1 Propithecus coquereli | reverse complement strand
ATAGGTTATAAAAATCTATAAATAATATTCAGACCATTTATATTCGTGATATGCTGAAGAACTGTGGTAAGCTCTCCTAGTCATTGAGATTTATTTTAATTTGGTGATACTAGGTTAGAGGATTTTAGCTTTTTCATCATTTTTTGTTTTTAATGACAAAAACAGTTGCCACCATATTTATAAAGTAGAACTTCACCAAGTATTTTTCTATTAGGTGTTTCATCTTTGATGCAGATTTGTAATTTACCTTGAAATGTGCCTAAAGCAACTTTTTAATGTTTATTTGATTATATTTTTCTTTGTATTGCATGTAGATAATATAATATTCCAGTGATTAAAACATTTTTTTCCTGTGGTTTTTAAGTGTTGCTGCAAGAACAATAGTTAAGTGCAATTATTTTTCAAAATACTCACCTTAAACCCCAGGTGTTAGATTCTGTTTGGTGAATTCACAAGGCTAGAACTCACATTTTAAAATTAATTCAAAAGTTTCAGAAAGCTAAAGGATATTGTAGGAACAAACTGATCGTAATTTTTGTAAGCATTCCTTTAATTGATTTGATGTAGGCTCAGGTTTTTGTTGATGATGTTCATTTTTATCTAAATTCTGTCAGGGAAAAGGTTTAGAATTTTGTCTCTTTTACATTTAAAGAGCTTTTTTTTTTGGATGCATCCTGGGAGACTCTTCTTGATTTCTCTGGCTACCTCTCATCTAGTTTAACAGGTCTTAAAAAACCTCTGTCAGCATTTCCCTTGCACATTTACCTCTTTCACATATCACACTTTACTTATTTCCCATAGATTCGGAGGGGAAACTCACTTTAGTGCTTAAAATATTTATTGTCTGAACCTTTACAGAAAAAAATATGCCAACCCTTGACGTAGACCAGCTAACATTAACTGTAAAGGGCCAAATAGTACTGTATTTGAAGCTTTGTGGGCCAGATGGTCCTTTGCATATTCTTCTTCTTCTTTTTTTTTTTTTTTTGATACAGAGTCTCACTCTCTTGCCTGGGGTGGGTGCCGTGGCGCCAGCCTAGCTCACAGCAACCTCAAACTCCTGGGCTCAAGCAATCCTCCTGCCTCAGCCTCCCATTCTTCTTTTTTTTGAACAACCCTTTACATATGTAAACACCTTCTCAACAGTCTTATAAAAATACATGCCAAGGGCCATTGTTTGCCATTGTATCCTCCTTTTACGGATAAGTGACACAAATAATAAACTGGTTTTAATGTATATATTAGCACAAGGACAGTATA
>NW_012144447.1:0-1074 GCF_000956105.1 Propithecus coquereli | reverse complement strand
GGAGGTATTAAAAGGTACAAAGTTTCAGTTATTAAAGATGAATAAGTCCTAGAGATCTATGGTACAGCATAGGGCTTATAGTTAAAATACTGTATTGTATACTTTAAAATTTACTAAGAGGGTAAGTCTTATGTTAAGTGTTCTTTTCCCAAAAGAAGAAGAATAATAATAAATAAATAAAGTGGACAGGAGGAAATTTTTGGAGGTGATAGATGTGTTTATGGCATAGACTGTGGTGATATCAATATCTCCAAACTGATCAAGTTGAGTACATTAAATACATACAGCTTTTTGTGTATCATTCATACCTCAATAAAGTGTTTTTTTTTTAATTGTCATTCCCTTTGTTTCTCTACCTTTCACATTTCACTTGACAGGTACAGTCTAGCTGTGTTTGTCAAAGCCACCTTCAAACCTGAGTCCATGCAGAGGTCTTGCAGCTTGACATAACATACTTCATCAGGAACTTCCATACCTGAAAGTGCCAAACAGCAGGAATTGGTTCAGAGGTGGCAGGTCCAGCATTCTGTTCTTGGTGGAATGGGTTTTCCATATTAATATGACATCTTTGTTGTTTCAGGGCCAGTCCTATCAAAAAGGCTTACTGGGGGGAAAAAAAACTCTAGTGAATTTTAAAAATTCAAGAAATTTCAGAAATAAAAGATGGTCAATGTTAATAAATCTGTTACTATACTAATATATCGAAAGAAAAAAATCATCTTAATAGATGCAGAAAAATCACTTGATAACATTTACCACCCAATCTGTATAAAAACTCTTTTTTTTCTTTTTCTTTTTATCTATTTTATTTTTTATTTCAGCATATTATGGGGGTACAGATGTTTAGCTTACGTATATTGCCCTTGTCTCCCCTTCCCCCCCGAAGCCCGAGCTTCAAGTGTGTCCATCCCCCGGCTGGTGTACCATCCGGGGGATGGACACACATCACACTCTTTCTGTATGCATATACCCATCCCCTCCTCCCCCCTCGCCCCTGCCTGAAATCCAATAAATGTTACTCTTATATGTGCACTTATGTGTTGATCAGTTAATACCAATTTGATGGTGAGTACA
>NW_012144446.1:0-1544 GCF_000956105.1 Propithecus coquereli | reverse complement strand
CAGAGCTGCGTCCAGCTGTGCTGGGCCCACCGTGTAACTGAGATTTTTAAGACTCAAATTTCCATGTAGAAAATAGTGCTCGTTAAAGGTTGAATAATGAAAGTAAGCTAATTCAAAGTTGTACTTGTCAGGGTTCTCCAAAGAAACAGAACCAAGGATATATGCGTGTGTGTGTGTGTGTGTGTGTGTGTGTGTGTGTGTACATGGTTATACACACACACATACATATATACACGTATGGAGACAGAGAGGGGAAGGAGAAGAGATTTACTGTAAGGAACCGGCTCCTGTGATTACAGGGGCGGAGAAGTCCCACAGCCCGCCGTCTGCAAGCCGGGGACCCGGGACAGATGTGAGTTCCAGTTGAGTCCGAGGGCCTGAGAACCAGGTTGCTGACAGTGTGACCCAGTCTGAGGGCAGGAGAAGCCAGTGTCCCAGCTCCTGCTGGCAGGAAGGAAGCGGAAACAGGTGACTTCCTGCTCCCGCAGCCCTTTGCTCTGTTTAGCCCTCAGTGGGGCGGACGAGCCCCTTGCTGGGGAGCACACCTGCCTCTCTTAGTCCCCAGCTCAACGCTGGTCTCATCCAGAAGCACCTGCAAGACACGCCCTGACGTGGCGGCTAATCTGGGCACCCCCGGCCCAGTCTAGTTGACACATGACATTAACCATCACAGAGGTATACGTCTATGCACATATGTATGTATATATGCACGCACATGTGAGTATATATACACATATATGTGAGGGGGTGTGTGTGCGCACACAGGTAATTAAAACTCGGTAGTAAACAGAGAAATTGTTTATAACCTGGAGCAAGGAAAGGTTTGTTCACAGGTGGGGATGTTTTATCACTGGTAGTGTTCAGAATGGCCAATAAAAAGTAGCAATAAAAAGCCCACTGACTTTTCCTCGGTTTTATTCTGGTTTTTAAATTCTCTACAGGCAATATTCTGCTTTGCCGTCCGCACCGAGGCCAGCTGTTCCCACCGCCGTGCCCTTGGCTCATGCCCTTTTGTCACCCACCCCTGGCCACGTCGCTGCTTCTTTTGGGTCTCAAGCTGGGAGGGTCCGATGTGTTCAGGGTGACCCCAAAAGCCAACTCTCACGGTAACCCTAGGGCTCCAGCGCTCAGTACCAGTGTGCTGGAGTGTTCCCTTTCTAAGTGCCAAATAGTCTGCTTAGATTATTGCCTAATCCGGTGTGTCCCACTCTTTGGGGGAAGTGTGATCAACCCCACTTTACAGATGCAGAAACTGAGGCTTAGAGGGGGTGACGTTTGTAACACCACTCGCTGCCAAGCAGTGGAGCCCGGCGTGGTGCCCAGGCCTGCTGCCTCTGAGGTCCAGGCCCCGTCCGCGTCACTGGGCCACCCCCCCCCCCCGGGGCAGAGCCAGGTCCACCCCTGGAACGCGCAGCTGTGGGATTTCCCCAGACTCTGACTGTTCTCTCTGCAAAGTCAAGCCCTTCTTTGGGCTCCAATGAGGAAGGAGGGGTGCAGAGGGCTGACCAGCCTCAGCCACCTCTGCTGCACTTCCCAGCTGTGCT
>NW_012144445.1:12589-13024 GCF_000956105.1 Propithecus coquereli | reverse complement strand
CACACACAGACATACAAGGTCTGTCCAGAAAATATCCAGCCATTGCTAATATAGCAAGAACATGTAACATGACTGGAATACTTTCCGGACAGCCCTTGTATACATATATACATATATTAATATATAGGCTGATATAAGCTGTTAACACCTTAGAGGATATGTTGAAATTTATGTCTTAGTCAAAGATCTGAACATTTTCCATTTTTCCTTTGTTCTTCCTCTGTCTGGTAGCAAGCTTGATGGTAATAAAAAGTAGATTTTGGTTTTGGCACATTACTGCTCAAACAGCAACCCTGCATTCCTGAGCAACCTTACTACCTAGGAAATGTGCTATGGCCATTTGACAACATTTTGCTCTTGCAAAATGAAGAAAATATGAGTAACCTTAGAGTTTAGTGGAATCTTTTCAATGAGTAAAGCATTTCTGGACAGTTA
>NW_012144445.1:9843-10614 GCF_000956105.1 Propithecus coquereli | reverse complement strand
TGAGTTCAAATAGCTAAAAACCAGAGAAACTGGTATTCAAAAGCAGGTCTCACTCCAGGACTAGCTATATTGCATGTCATTATCTGTGTAAATTTCGACAATTTAGATTGTAAGCATGTTGTTTGCATCGCCTTTGTTCCGACATAGAGAGGGCAAAATTCAGCAAGTAATGCATCCAGATATTAACTGGCAAGACAGGATAATTGTTAAGGATACCACACTAAAAATTAGTAACAAAGATAATCACAGTTTATTCCATTTTATTATTTTAGGGCCATCATACCAAAGCAAGAGTGTTTCAGGAGAAAGTTTACCCTCCCTAAATTTCACAGTAAGAATATTTGCATTAGTTTCTTAAAGTCAGAAACTCAGCTACGTCAGCAAGAGTCATCTAGTCTTCTTCTAAGTGGTCCAGAATAAATTCATTTGTCTAATTTCCTATTTGTACCATTTACTGATGTACTATATTGTGCCCTAATTATTTTTATTTTACTACGTTTTGTTTTATGAACTATAGTGTTAAGGTCCTGGGCAAAAACAATATTTTTCTTCTACCTTGCAAAAAATAATTTTAAAAGATATTCAATTCTTAAAAAGTGATAGAAACTCAAAGCTCAGAAGACATATGAATTTTTAAAAATACTTTTGCATTCTACAAATAAACTTAAATTGAACAAAAGTAGCAGGCACTGATTTTTCTTAATTATAAGTGTTGAGGGTCACAATTTTAATATATTATATTCCAGGGAGCTCTATTCTTTCTCAAAGATA
>NW_012144445.1:8672-9793 GCF_000956105.1 Propithecus coquereli | reverse complement strand
AACAAAAGATGCCCCATATTCTGAATAAGAGTTTGAGCCTTGTGCCTGGCAGATTTAGTTATATAAAAGGATTGAATATCATACTTTCCTAATTCAGTGATACTAAAAGATATTGGCACTTCTCTTTACTTCTTCACACTATGCTAACACCAAAAGAACAAAATTGATTGTTTACTTATATTATTCTATGTTAAATGTGTTTGTGTTAATAACAGAAATATTCTATTTCATGGATGATTGCTTAATTTTTAATTCAGATGCTTTGTTCATTTTAATATGTAAGCTCAAGAGTAATGAAAAAAATCATTTTGATTGCTCCTTTTATACCTTTCCAAAATCTTTTCAGTATAATTGCTATAGATATATTAATGCATTATGATGGCTTTATGGCATTTTTTTCCACAATCTTTTCAGTTTTGCAATAATCTAAATGAGGAGCAATATGAAACCTGATGTTGATTTGAGATATAGATTCACAAAACTGCCTCATTCTAAAAAAATAAATCACTATTTTGGAGATAAGATATAAATTCTAGAATTCAAAAGACATATAGTTTTAAAAGTTTACTCATACTTAAATCAGTTTTCTCATAACTGGCCTCTACCCACATTCAGATGAAACAGATTTTTATGTTATACTTTATTCACACATTCATCGTTCATTCATCAAATACTGTTTGCTAGCAACTAGGTGCTGAAGGGAATGAAAAACAACTAAAAATAAAATTTTCCTTAAAGAAGATTCCAAAAAAGCATGAAGATGTAAAGATGTAAGGCCTTATTAATATAACAATTCGTAGGAGAGGTGATCATTTCAAACTTCGGATGGAGTAGAAGGACATTTGGAGGTGGAGGGAGGTGGAGGAGAGGATAGATAGGGAACCTAAACATAGCAGTCATGTACTAGGAAATTAAGACAATTGAGGACAGAGTTAGTTACTGTTTTGTTTTGTACATATGTGTGTTTTTAAGGATTGTTATTGTAAAATCTATCTGAGAGTTGGATGCCTTCCAGTAGGTGGCTACTATGAACTTTGAGGAATGATAGAATATTTGAA
Source organism: Propithecus coquereli (assembly GCF_000956105.1). NCBI lineage: Eukaryota > Metazoa > Chordata > Mammalia > Primates > Indriidae > Propithecus > Propithecus coquereli. Next base: position 8,735 of record NW_012144445.1, on the reverse strand, counting down.
GTAGTAGTATTAATTGGATGAATTATCTGTATTCATATATACATTTGATAGAGTCAATGACTA
>NW_012144445.1:5257-5810 GCF_000956105.1 Propithecus coquereli | reverse complement strand
ATTTTATGTTGCTATTTTCAAATTTTTCTTTATGTCAAGGAAAGTAGGAATATAAAAATAGAATCCACCAAAAACATAGGTACAAATATAATTGCTTCTGTCTATAGCGTTTTTGGTTATTCTTAACAAATAAAAATAAATCATGCCTCATGGATGCTACACAAAGGACTGGTTTTTGGAAGGAATAAACTATTTTTGTGTGTGTTTCCCTATGATTTTTAAAAATGTTTTATGTACTTGGTTTTGTACTACTCTAGATCGTAGGTTGCCATGGAAGCTTAGAACATTAGGAAATTTGTGTGTATCTCTCCCATTACTTGTGGGAAATTACAGAAGAGAACGAATGATTAAATGAAAGTTACAGCAAGTGTCCTAATTTCATTTTGACCCCTTGTTTCTAATAACTTTAGTAAAAAACCTTTCACAAACAGAAAACCTGGACTATTTGAATCTAAATACTTTTTTTCTGCCCCTCTGTTTTAAAACATTCTGAAGCACTGCTAAAAATCAAGTAACAAGAGAAAAATAAATGTAAGTAATGTATGCATAGGCC
>NW_012144445.1:4901-5207 GCF_000956105.1 Propithecus coquereli | reverse complement strand
CTTTTTTTCTGCCCCTCTGTTTTAAAACATTCTGAAGCACTGCTAAAAATCAAGTAACAAGAGAAAAATAAATGTAAGTAATGTATGCATAGGCCAAGGAGGAAAAAAAATAATCAAAGAACTAGAAAATTCCCAAGCTTAAGGGACAAATGTAACACACATATATGTCATCAGAGTTTGTCAGTCGCACCTTAATAGTGTTCAAGAAGGTATTATTAGCTGCACGTGTTCATAATTTCTGTGATTTTTTGATTTATTTTTTTCCAAATTTCATTTCATTCTTTATCATTGTGATGTTTTTAACCT
>NW_012144445.1:2576-3351 GCF_000956105.1 Propithecus coquereli | reverse complement strand
TTTTCTTTGAGAGCTTAGATGCTTACCAATATATTCATTTTTTTCTCACACATAAATAGCAATTTAATAGGATATAAAATTGTAGGTTCAAAGTTTTCTTCTTCAAAATTTTAAACTTTCTCTCAAGTCTGATGTCAATTTGATTCTTTGTTCTTTGTAAATGATTGCCATTTTCTCCTTAAAATTTTTCGGAATTTTCTCTGTTTCTCAGTGTTCTTAAACTTTTCTCCAATGTGTCCAAATACATATATTCTAATTTCTCCTGAAGTAATGGAAGAGATACACATAAACTGATGTAATTATGAGGTCTGCAGTTGAGGTGGGGAGAAATGAATGTTAGGGATAGTCCCATTATCTGCATATGTGGCTAAGAGATCCCTGGAATTCCCTGTCATTAGTCTGCAGCCTTGGGCTGGCACTGGACTGCTTCTGCTCTCTCCCGCCCCACAACAGGTGGAGTAGGTGGACAGTGTGGACGAGGCCCTCCCCTAATATAGGCTACCACTTCCTTCTACAAGACGCCCAGTCACTTTCTATCTTTCCAAGTGTTTCTTGAAAATTTTATATGAATTACTGAGCATGTCTTTGAGATTCATCAACCTTCCTGTCTCTAGTATGTTGTCTTCAAGTTTAAACTCAGGTGAGGGGACAAGCAACTCATTCTGGTTTCCTATTTTGTTTGCTGCAGGACCATTTGTGCAAGTACTTTATGTACCATAAAGCATTATGCTAATGTTGGAATTCTTGCTACTTTTCTTTTATTTTTACTCAGTTC
>NW_012144445.1:2145-2526 GCF_000956105.1 Propithecus coquereli | reverse complement strand
TGTACTTTGTGATCCTCAAAAGTTGTATACTATGATTTTTAATGTATTTTTAGTGAACTTGTTATTAATCAATAAATTACTTGCATTAGAACTCACCCACATAGCTAGTTTAAAGCACAACTGAACCTTGATCTGGGGACAGTGTTTAGAACAGTTTCTCACACTTACATTGCTGGCCAACTGTCAGCAACACAAATTGGGAGCAGTGAAGTAAGCAATAGCCTCGCTCCACCTTTCTCACCTAATATCTTCATCAGTTCTTTGTTAGGGTTCACAGTGTTCTACTGACTTAGAAGTTCAATTACAGCATAAACCTCTTTCTTTTGGGGTCTATATGTAGTTAATAAAAAAAAATGGGAATAGCTTTTTTGAAATATAATT
>NW_012144445.1:0-396 GCF_000956105.1 Propithecus coquereli | reverse complement strand
AAATAATTTTTGTATATAATTTTTGATCCTAATTTATGAAAGAAAATCTGCTGGATCAAAAGTTATTAACTTTATGGATCTTGATGTATATTTCTTATTTACTTTCTAGAAATGTCCCTATTCACATAATCTTTAACAAAGTATGAAAATTTCTGTTTTCCTACATCCTTGTCAAAAATAATTATTGACATTTTAAAACAAGTTGGTTATAATAATTTGATACTTAAAATGTTACCTTCTTTTAGTCAGGTTTGTTATTGTTAGTGAAATTGATTATGTATTGTCTTTACTTGTATTTCTCTTAGATGTTCATTTTCTTGCCCATTATTCTCTTGTCCTCTTTTTTTTAAGCATTCATTGATAATAATCTGATTATATAAGAAATACAGTATTATA
>NW_012144444.1:0-1537 GCF_000956105.1 Propithecus coquereli | reverse complement strand
GATTACAGGCGTGAGCCACCGCGCCCGGCCAGAATTTCAGTTTTTTAAAATGTCTATATAATTTCCCACCCCTTCAGTCCTGATCATTATCCAGGAGATGGCTAAAAGAAGGTGACCCCTTTCTGAGGACAGCTACATTCAATGACTAAATTGTCTCACTCTGATGTAGGGTTTCTCAACTTTACCACTATTGACTTTGTGGCCAGATAATTCATTGTTTTGGGGGCTGTCCTGTGCATTGTAGGATATTTAGCAACATTCATGACCTCAACCCACCAGATGCCAGCAGCACAAGCTCAGTTGTGACTACCAAAAATGTTTGCAGAACATGTTAAAATATTTTCTTGAGGGGGCAAAATCCCCCTTGGTTGTGAACCATTGGTTTAAAAATGTGTGGCACTCAACTCAACAGTTTCTCTTGCTATGCAGTTGTTGGGTCCACTTCCACTAGCCTCAGTCACCTTCTCTCTTTCCCTTCTACCTGCAAGTGCCAAGTACATACAAGTGTCAGGTACATAATGCACTTTTACAAAAAGCAAGTGTACCTTGCTTAGTATTATAGAGATTCTGGTTCTGCCTTTTATTACAAGTGTAACCTTGGCATTTTATTTGACACCTGATTCTCAGTTTTCTTGTTTATAAAGTAGGGCTAATAACACTGTTATGACTGAATTGTATCACTCAAAAATTCATATGTTGAAATCCTAACCCCTCATTAGCTCAGAATGTAACTTTATTTGGAGATAGAGTCTTGAAAGAGATCATTAAGCTCATATAAGGTTGTTAGATGGGGCCTTAACCTAATATGACTGGTGTCTTTATAAGAAGAGGAGATTAAGGCACAGACACATCCAGAGGGAAGGCCATGTGAAGACACAGGGAGAAAGAAGGTGGCCATCTACAAGCCAAGGAAAGAGGCCTCAGAAGAGACAAGCCCTGCCAACACCTTGATCTCGGACTTTCAGCCTTCAGAACTATGAGAAAATAAATTTTTGTTTCTGTTGTTTAAGCTACCAGTCTGTGATAATTTGTTATGGCAGCCCCAAAAAACTAATACAAACACCTGATTGGAAGTTTTATGAGAATTAAAGAATATGTATCTTATGGGCCGGGCGCGGTGGCTCACGCCTGTAATCCTAGCACTCTGGGAGGCAGAGGCAGGAGGATAGCTTGAGCTCAGGCGTTCAAGACTAGCCCGAGCAAGGGCAAGGCCCCATCTCTACTAAAAATAGAAAAAATTAGCTGGGCATGGTGATGCATGCCTGTAGTCCCAGTTACTTGGGAGGCTGAGATGAGATAGGAGGATCGCCTGAGCCCAGGAGTCTGAGGTTGCTGTGAACTAGGCTGACGCCACGGCACTGTAGCTGGGGTGACAGAGCAAGACTCTGTCTCAAAAAAAAAAAAAAAAAGAAAAGAAAAGAAAACCTGAAATAAAACATCTTGCAGGCTGGGCGTGGTGGCTCACGCCTGTAATCCTAGCTCTCTGGGAGGCCGAGGCGGGCGGATTGTTTGAGCTCAGGAGTTCGAGACCAGCCTG
>NW_012144443.1:0-1359 GCF_000956105.1 Propithecus coquereli | reverse complement strand
TTTTTTTTTTTTTTAACAATTTTTACCTTACTTTGTCCCTCTCTTCTTCTATTTTCTATAAGAAGCAAGAATAAGCCAGGTCACACTTTTGACACTTTGCTTGGAAGTTTTAGTTAAATGATCAGGTCTATTGATTACAAATTCTGTTTTCCACATAACTACAGATAAAAAATTTCACAAAGTTCTTTACTCATGCATAATAAGGACCCTCTTCCTCAAGTTTCCAATTGCATATTTTTGTTTTTTATTTTCTTCTGAACCATCACTGGTAGTGTCTTCCATGTCCATATTTCTACTAATAGTGTGTTCAAAGCAATCTTGGGTTTTTATATCACACGTGCCTCACAATTCTTACAGCCTCTGCTAACTACCCAATTCAAAGCCATTTTCACATTTTTAGAGATTTGTTATAACAGCATCACACTTCCAGTATGAAAATATGTATTTGCCAAGATTCAATAAGAGAAGCAGAATCAGAAGGATATCTATATCCATATCATTTATTTCCACATCTATCTATCTATCTATCTATCTATCTATCTATCTATCTATCTATCTATCTACTTATCTATGGAGAGGGATAGTTAGTACAAGGAATTGCCTTATACATTGTGGTGACTGGCTAAGAGTCCATATTCCATAGGGCAAGCCATCAGAAAATAAAGATAATGGGCAAACCAGAACTCATAGACAGACTCCAGAGCTCCTTTCTCACAGGCAAAATTCTATCAGTTTTTGGAGAAATTCTCAGCCTTGCTTTTAAAGCCTTTCAACTGATTGATTCAGGCCACCCAAAATATGCAGGGTAATTTCCTGTAGTCAAGGTCAACTGATTAATGGATTTAAAAACATCTGTAAAATACCTTCACAGGGACGTAAAATCACAGCAAATCAAACATTAGTTTGATTGAATAAATGGTGAATATGGCCTACCTAAGTTGACATATCAAAAAAGTCATCACACAAAGTATTTGAAAAACAATTATAGTAAGGTAATGGTGAACTAACTTACTGTAAATTATGACAGAAAATTCATCTGTGTAGCAAATGGCAGGGTAAGGATTTTCCATAAAATGAGAATGAGATCTGTAGCACATTTAAATGTACATATACTTGTTAATCAGATGGAAAGAGATCACAGACTGACTGTCCACTTGACTTTTTGCATGGGTTAAGTTGTAGAATTAAGTGCCCAGAGACTGCATATTTGAATTTAGAATATTCCCTGAGATGAGAGGAAATACTGAAGTATAATTTTTATATATATTTGGTTTAGCAATTTTTCCAAAGTTGTTCATTTCTGAAATCGTAACAAAAACCAAGCAAATGAAATGTATATGTAATTTGAGCATTCTTTAA
>NW_012144442.1:0-1120 GCF_000956105.1 Propithecus coquereli | reverse complement strand
TTTTTTTTTTTTTTTTTGGAGACAGCGTCTCACTCTGTTGCTCGGGCTAGAGTGCCCTGGCATCAGCCTAGCTCACAGCAACCTTAAACTCCTGGGCTCAAACAATCCTTCTTCTGTCTCAGCCTCCCAAGTAGCTGGGACTACAGGCATGTGCCACCATGCTTGGCTAATTTTGTCTATATATTTTTAGTTGTTTGGCTAATTTCTTTCTATTTTTATTAGAGACAGGGTCTCACTCTTGCTCAGGCTACTCTCGAACTCCTGACCTTGAGTGATCCTCTCGCCTTGGCCTCCCAGAGTGCTAGGATTACAGGCGTGAGCCACCACCCCCAGCTGGAAACTTGGTTCTTAACAGTGCTCCAACTGTGTACGACATTCAACTCAGCACCCACTAGCTGCTAGCTGTATTCCAGCAAGTTCTGTGAGTTGCTGACCATGGAGGGGAAGGGAGGAGGGTCTCAGGGGGAGGGCAGGGGGATGCTAACTGTAGATTTGCTTTCTATAGGATTTTATATCATCATCATCACCACCACTATTTTAACCAGCTGCTAATTCATCTAGTAAATCCCGCATGGGAATGGGAATGTGGTCACTACTTGATCTGTCCGCAAGACTTCCCTACAGACTCCTGAAGTTCCCCTTCTTTTCTGCAAACAGGAAACCAATGCACAGACATGACAAATCCTCCCTGCCCTAACACTCTACCCACATTCTTGGTTTCCTTCTTCTTTCACTTCCTTCTACTAATTCCCTGCCATCATTCTCCCTCTTACCCACCCTGTCCTCAATGACTTCTGATCCTTGGTGCTGTAGGACGGGGACAACCAGGACTCCCAGCAACATTATCAAGATGAGTACACTCTGAGTCAGTTTTGTGTATAGCGATGATGTGTGTTGTGTGTGCCTCAGCCGGACTATGACACTTGATAACTCCATCCTGAGTAAGAGTACAAATGAAATTAAGTTTGTCACATTTAGTTCATTCTTTTTTTTTTTTCTTTGAGACAGAGTTTCACTCTGTCACCCTGTCTAGAGTGCAGTGGTGTCATCATAGCTCATTGCAACCTCCAACTCCTGGGCTGAAGTGGTCCTCCTGCCTCAGCCTCCCAAGTAGCTGTTG
>NW_012144441.1:0-2654 GCF_000956105.1 Propithecus coquereli | reverse complement strand
AGATGAGGTCTTGATCTGTCACCCAGGCTAGAGTGCAATGGCATGATCAGAGCTCACTGCCGCCTCAAATCCTGGGCTCGAGCGATCCTCTTGCCTCAGCCTCTCCAGTAGCTGGGACCACAGGCACAGACCACCACACCTGGCTAATTTTTCTTATATTTTGTAGAGATGGGATTTTGACGTGTTGCCCAGGCTGATCTTTAACTCCTAGCCTCAAGTGATCCTCCTGCCTTGGCCTGTCAAAAGTGCTGGGATTACAGGTGTTAGCCACCACATCTGTGGGTATATTTTGAAGGAGAGCCAACAGTATAGGGTAGCTGATTGAGTGTAGTTTGGAAAGATGAAAGAAAGAGATGACTCCAAAGCTTTTAGTCCAAGAAATTGGAAGGTTGGAATCGATATTAGTGAGATGAGAAGGCTAAAGGGGAAACAGCTTCAGAGTGAAAATAGAGAAGTTTGATATTTGTAAAGGTTAAATTTGACACGTACATTTGACCTCCAATTAAAAATGTTAGATATATGAATGCAGAGGAAAGGATATTATCAGTCTTCTCCATGAATCCCAGACACAAAGAATACAGTAATTTTCTAGCACTAAAACCATATAATTATATTTTTAAACATAGGTAATAATTTATAAATCAGCATACAAATATTTGATCATGTGCAACTAAGTACATTATGTTCATTTGTGTATAATACAGCATTTTTTCCCTAAAAAGCAACAAACAAACTGATATGGTTTCTGTCTGACACTTTTATGATACCAACTAGAAAAAAGGGAAGGAGAGAGCATGCGTATTTTTATTTTTAGAGGAAGAAGTGGTGCTCAGACGTATGGGTTTTTGACGATGATGTTGCTGCGTAGAAACATACTTCACAACAGAGACTGGATAATCACTTCCCCATGGCTTCTTTTCACTGGCCAAGTACTTAGCTCTTTTTTTTTTTTTTTTTTGAGACAGAGTCTCACTGTGTTGCCCGGGCTAGAGTGCCCTGGCGTCATCCTAGCTCACAGCAACCTCAAACTACTGGGCTCAAGCAATCCTTCTGCCTCAGCCTCCCGAGTAGCTGGGACTACAGGCATGCACCACTATGCCCAGCTAATTTTTTCTATATATATTTTTAGTTGTCCAATTAATTTCTTTCTAATTTTAGTAGAGATGGGGGTCTCGCTTTTGCTCAGGTTGGTTTCGAACTCCTGAGCTCAAACAACCCGCCCATGTCGGCCTCCCAGAGAGCTAGGATTACAGGCGTGAGCCACCGCACCCGGCCAGTACTTAGCTCTTGATATCAGAAACCCTTGGCATTTTGAAATAGTTTCCTATTTATAACTTAAAATATTTTCTCTCTGATCCCTGAAGAAGGAACACAACTTTTGGTAACGAGAAATGGAGACCTTATCTCTGGCTTTCACTGCATTTTCCGGTTGTCCAGGGCTTATTCCCACTGAGGATACTTCTGCTGCAAACGTGGCTCCTCCTGACGTGCCTTTAGGAAGAAGTAGCAAAAATGATTCTTGATAATCTCAAAAGCTGTGTACAGGGAAGTCATCTGAGTTTGAACCAAAGAAATTCATAAAATCTGTTGTACCAGGTTCTAGGGAAATGTAATTGAGTTTCTTTTATCTCATTGGATGACTTTTCACCCACAGGTAGGGTAAATGAGGGACACTCACAGAAGATACAAATGTGTTTGTTGAAGTAAGTATTCTTTCTCAAATCAAATGGAATGTTTTTATTTTACTTCATATTTTGACCTGGGATTAATTTCTTAAGGATTTATTTAAATCAATGCTCTTTTTTGTAATTCAAATTTCCGAATTTAATCTCTTGTCTAATCCAATAATTTCATGTGGAAATGTGAAAATTCTACTTATTTGATTTATCATCCTAGTTATTTATTTTATCATTTCTCTCCTATATGTAATTTAAAAGTTAGTTTACTTCTTTCAAACTTTCCTTTCAAAGTTTGTCTAGAAGTTATAGAATACTGAAAATGCCACTTTGATGAAGCAAATTACTATGTATTTTCCCCTTCAAGCCCCAAACATACAAATATTAGAAAATTTGAGGTATCCCAACCTAAACAGCTAATCACAATTTATCTCAAAATAAAATTATTGTTGTCAATTTTTAGAACTCTCCATTTTACAGATAGATGTAGCAGACCCAGAACTACCAAATTCAACATCAACCATATGTAAAATAAATGCTTTTTAAAAAAAAAAAAAACAGAAATGCGTACTTGTTCACAAATATTATTATACTATTTATAATATTGTATTGGAATAAATAACTCCCTCAAAAGGCCAAATAGTAATTAGTGTGTAGTGTTAAATAAATATTGTGTAGTTGTAAATAGGAAGAGCATTTGAGCCAAATAGTAAATAGTGTACTTAGTATTCTTCAAGGACTTGTATAATTTCCTCTTAGGCATTCATTTTTTCTGGAAAGTTTTGAAAACAAAAACCATTTGGTTTTATAAGTTTTATTTATTTTTTAAAGAAATGCGAAATCTAAAAAGCTGGATTAGAAACAAGACAATGCTTTGAATTTCTGTTATATTTAAATCAATTATAGCCCACTGCAATTTTTCAAGATAGCAGGGGATTTTTTCGCTCTTAAAAGTATTGTTAAAATTTATTTTGATTT
>NW_012144440.1:0-1113 GCF_000956105.1 Propithecus coquereli | reverse complement strand
AGTAGCTGGGACTACAGGCATGCACCACCACGCCTAATTTTTTCTATTTTTTGTCGCCTGGCTAATTTTTCTATTTTTAGTAGAGACGGGGTCTCGCTCTTGCTCAGACTGGTCTTGAACTCCTGACCTCAAGGGATCCTTCTGCCTCAGCCTCCCACAGTGCTAGGATTACAGGCGTGAGCCACTGCGCCCAGCCAAAATAACCTTCTCTTTGGAGGTTTTTTTTTTTTTTTGAGACAGAGTCTCACTCTTTTGCCCGGGCTAGAGTGAGTGCCGTGGAGTCAGCCTAGCTCACAGCAACCTCACACTCCTGGCTCAAGTGATCCTTCTGCCTCAGCCTCTCTTTTGAGGTTTTGATTATAAAAAAATAGCCAGTTAACAGTTCATCCACAGATGAAGACATCTGAGGCAGCAGCTAGTTGGAGCTTCCTCGTAATCTCATACAGTCTACTGCCCAGCATCGGCTTTGATGAATATGGGGGCAGCTTCAAGAAGGTACCTTCTCCAGGCTATGTGGGGATCAGGTTAGCCTCCTGGTCCCCACATAGCCTTGCTGATTTTCTGGGCTGCCTCTCATCCTAACCTGAGCCAATGCTAAAGATCAGGGTTTAGGCTAAGAGATCCAATAGCTCAGAAAAATACAAAACAATATGAAGGATACCACAATGAACTATGGGAAGAAATCTCACTGAGAGTATTTAAGTTCCTTGGTTTGTACGTTTCCCAGAAGGGAGTAATTCTAATTGAGAAACAACTTTGCTTTTTAGTTTATTACTAACCTGGTTTGTGGCTTTGGTACCTCAGTTTTTTAATAAGGCAAAATAAGTATAAGCATGAAGATTCTTGTGAATTAACTTTTTTGATATGCTAATGATGTTTTTCATTTTAAGTAACTTTACTTTCTAAATAATTAAGAGATTTTCAAATAAATAATCCATCTCCTTATGCAATTTATAACAAAACAGGAGGGGTTTCTTTTCTAGTCCCCTTCTTCCTACATTCCTATCAGTTATCTATGTTTTGTACAAAATACTGGGCTATAGAATGTTTTCAAGTATATTTACTCTTTATTGCATTCCTTCATTTGAATTAAACAATATAATATTTATTTAT
>NW_012144439.1:0-1882 GCF_000956105.1 Propithecus coquereli | reverse complement strand
AAATATATCAGGCAAAGGAATTATTTTCTAGTCTTGAAGTAAAGATCCATTGTTATTAACTTTATTTCGAGCAAAGTAAGATTCAAATCAGTTCTAAAGTTTATTGATCTTAGGGTATTTTGTCTTCTAGCTTCAACTTCCTAGAATAATAATTCAACATGATAAAACAATACTTAACTGTATCTTACAGCACCATTTTCTAGTCAGACAATATAGGATATCATGTATGACATACTCCATATGTAAAAAAGTATGAGATAAAAACAAATGAATGAAATCTTACTATAATAAATTTCAAATGTCCATGATTAAAATATATAATAATGACACAAACACTATAAATACAATATAAAACAAGAGTCATAGTGAATACAAAAATATATGCATAATTAAAATACATTCTGATACAAATATGCTGTAACCTTGAAAAGTATTGATCATACCTGTAATAATCTGTGGTTCTGCAGCTTGACACCTCACTGTAGCAACTGCATTTGTATGTCCAGATAATGTGTGTACACTGGCTTTAGTTCTCACATCCCAAATCTATAAAAACACAATAGACATACTGTCAGAAAGAACAGGTACTCATATCTCAGGCAGACAACTGGATTGATTCAAAGCTGGGAATTTACTAGACAACTGTGCCTGAATATAATGAAGAAAGTGCTTAAGTGAAGGATAATAATCCTAGAAGCTAGGAGAGGAATATATATAGAAGGCAGTTGCCAAGAAAAAAAAAAAGCTGAAAGATGAGGGTACTAGAAGTCTTAAGAATGGGTGTAATGGGAGTACTTTTGGGACTACTGAATGAAAGAGCTAATGGGCAATACTTGTGGTGATAGAATGGAAGGTGAGAGTGTCACATTTCAAGGACAGGACACTAATAACAATAAACATCATGAGGCCATAGAACTGAAGACTAAGGTGGAAAAAAAACCAAAAAACAAACAAACAAACAAAAAAAACCCAAAAAACCTGAGCCTGGGGTATTATTGAGTCAAGACAACTATCTTCAATTCTCTATCAAACAATAGAAGACTTCAAAACCAAATATGTATATTAAAAGATGCAATAAATATACAAACACACGGCTCTATCCCATTTACCCGAGCAGTTGAATCTCGACTACAAGTTACCAGCACATCGATTGTTGGGTGCAAATCCAAACCATACACTGCACTTAGATGTCCATGATAGTGCCTTATAACCTAAAGATCAAGCAGTAAAGTTAAAACTTCTAGAATTAGAAAGATAAACAGTGGCTCATAATGTTTTAAACCCTTAACTCCAAGCTCACCTTATTATATTCAAGATCCCAGCATTTTACTTGCTTGTCTTCTCCGCAAGAGAACAGGTAGGGGCTCCTTGTGCTCACTATCACGCCCCGCACTGTACTAATATGCCCAGTCAATGACAGTTTCAGTTTGCCACTAGCCAAGTCCCAGATCTGCAATCAAAGAATATTTATTTTTTCTTTTCATTGTTTCCAAAGCAAATTTTCAGAATCCTGATGTTAAAATTAAGACTTCAAAGAGAAAAAGAAAAAGATAGAAATATATACAAATTAAAAACTCTGCAAGATGATTCCCCTCCAAATAAAAGCAAGAAAAACAAAAAGAATAAAATGGCATGCTCAAACTAGGAAAATATTTGCAACAGATGACAAAAGGCTAATATTCTTAATATACGAAGATATCATTGATAATAGAAGTATGAATAGCATGACATTAAACTAGCCAAGGATGGTAACAACTTAAAGAAACCCTAAAAGCAGCAAATAAAGGTATGAAAAAGTCTGACTTCACTAGAAATTTTATATTAACAGTTAAAAAAAGATAAGATATTAACAGTTAAAAAAAGATTAGATTTTTGCTTATCA
>NW_012144438.1:0-989 GCF_000956105.1 Propithecus coquereli | reverse complement strand
TTGTGATTTACTAATTCAAAACACAAGAATTCTCAGCATCATGTCAACTTTCCTGACATCGTCCACAGACCACTCTGGTGCCAGACAGCTGTGGTACCACCAAAGCTAATCTGATTAAAGCTGAAAGGCTAAATAGTATCTGGTTATGCTAGATCAATACTAGACTGGAAGGGTCAGTTTGATCATGAGCCCAAAGTTTTCTCCTTCCATCGACTGACCATGGAGACACAGATGATGGCCAAAAGTGCCTGATTGCTGGGTAAATACTAAATCCATTATCAAGCCAGTGAAAAGCTATGTGACAATATGTGAGTCACTCTAGCCTTCTGGGTCTTGGTTTTGTCCACTATAAATTGAGGGGATTGGACCATGTGATTTTCATGGATCTTCTAGTCTAAAATTATATTAATGAACCTACAATAGCCCCTGGGGTGTGCTGATAACCAGAAATTATATGGGCAGCCGCCAAACATCACATAGCTAAATGGACTCTCATATATTTCATTATTATTTAATCTCCTTCTTTCTAAGGTTTCCACCCTTGCTCCAATCACTGGAGAAAATTGAGTATGTTGGGAATAAGCTCAGGATGCCATATGGCGAAACTGAAGGAGAATATGGCTGTTATTTTCTAAATACACTGAGTGCAGTCATTCTTCGATTTCTATGGGTTAACCCTTTGAGAATATGATGAAAATCATAAATTGTCTCTTCCCAGAAAATTACATAGCCATCCAAATTTCACTTTAATTTCAGAGAGCTTTGGAATTCTCTAGAGCCACCTGTCTCTCCCTTTAAACATCCCTGTTTTGATGGGTGGTATTATATATGGTGGGCTTTTCATAGCGGTAACATGATGTGGTAGAGGATAAGCATCGGAATCAGATCTTCAAACTCTGTTACATAGAGATGAGATATTAGGTAACATGGTTAATCTCTGTGAGTCTATTTTCTTACCCATAAAATAGGAAGAGAATTCCTTCTTCACA
>NW_012144437.1:0-2062 GCF_000956105.1 Propithecus coquereli | reverse complement strand
CTGAAGTGTTTTATTTATGTGGGTTACATCTATTTATAGTTTAGAAAAATTTTAAAGCACTACTTAATTTATTAAAAATTAACAGTAAGCCCAGTGCATGTTAACATGAATAAAATATTTTATAGACATCAACTATATTTTCCAAAACAACAAAAAAAATTAGTTGAGTGGCATTGTACAGTTTTGCAAATCTCATTAAAGAGATTATGTTGAACATAATAAGATAGCTGGATTCTCATATGTGCTTCTGCATTCAGAATTGTTGGATATTTTCTTGGTTGAAGTACATGGAGAAAATCCTGCCTCACATAGCTTTGCAGTTGGAAAAGGGAGGAGAATATTTTAGTAACTTTTTCAGATAATTGTGGATATTCTTTTGATACCACACCAAAATTTTGACAAGTGGTAGTTTCTTAAAGGTTAGTTGCAATGTGGAATCTGAAGCCACATTAATGAAATTTTTGTACTCCACTAATAACTGAATGAATCTGGTACTTATGATTGATTTTGTAACATCATGTTCCAAATTTAGAAAGTATTGGTTCACTGGATAATGCAGATCTTCTGAATGGTGGCAAATTTTGTTGTCTATGGTCATTCCTTGGTATCCATGGAGGATTGGGTCCAGAACCCCCATAGATACCAAAATCTGCAGATGCTCAAGTATAAAATAGTGTGGTAGTATTTGCATATAACCTGGGGATATCCTTCCCTATACTTTAAACCATCTCTAGATTACTTATAATACCTAATACAATGTAAATGCTATGTAAGTACTTGTTACACTGTATTGTTTTTAGAATTTGTATTTTTTGTTGTTAATTGTGTGTTTTATTTTTTTAATATTTTTTGCCTGTGGTTGGTTGAATTCCAGGATGTGGAATCAACAGATACAGATGGCCAGCTGTAGTATCAAAAAATTTCATTCATTAATAATAACAATGATCTCATCAGAAAAGTATTAAAATATTAGAAAGCTGTCATGCTTACTGAGACAGATACAATTAATTTTCCAAAATTTTAAATCTTGCTTGAAAGTTCAAATTTATCAGTTGTTCTTCCTTAAAACGACACTCATTTTGTTTATTTTTGAGAACCTGAGAACAAAGTCTGCCAAATGACCAAATCTGGATAATTATGGTTTATCTACCAGTGTTTTTTTGTTGTTGTTATTGTTGTTAAATAAGAATGGTGTTTTATGAAAAAAGTAGCGTGTACCTAAAAAAATTGTACAAGTGCTTTTCCTCAAAGTAGCCATTGTACTTCAGTTATGTGGCAGAAATGCTTTGTATATACTTCTTATTTCTTCACACAGCATATAAAAAGCCATGTTTGTAAGGATTGAGATTTAATAAAAATTATTTTTACTGTCTTTATGAAGGACATTTTTAAGTGAAACTGTCTTTAAAAAACAAAACAAAACTGAGTGTGTGGTGGTAAAGAAAACAGTGACTACTAGTACAGTTGGTACCACCACTTTGATTTATCTTCATTTACCAGCAGTTTTACTGTCCATTGCTTTGCACCATTTTTCTAAATGTCGACATACAGAAAAAGGCAAATAATGTCTTAGTGCTAGGATGAAAATAGTTTTAAACCTTTGAAAGGGTCCATGGGCCATACTTTGAGAACTGCTGTAGAAGACACTCAAATATTCAAATATTTGAATAATTGATAAATGAATGATTCTTTGCTCTTTCCCACTATTATGGTTGATTATCTTCCTTTTTTCCCTTTTGCTAGCTTAGAAGTTCATATCCTATTTTTATTCTGTTAGTTGAATTAAACATTTATTGTGCTTGCTTTTCCTTAAAGTCTAAAGTTAATCAGAGTCTATGTTCTTTTTATGGAACAAACAAGGACCTCGAAACATGTTTTAATTTTTGCACCTCAAATCTGCCGTATAATTTTTTTTTAGTGCTTTAATCCACCTTGTTAAAAAATTGAAACATACACAAAAATAAGAGATTGGACACTGAATTCCCATTTATCAACCATTCATCTTCACTTACTATGTTGCTTCATCTAGACCTTTTCTCTTGCTGAAGATCTTTTAAAAAAA
>NW_012144436.1:0-1181 GCF_000956105.1 Propithecus coquereli | reverse complement strand
TTCTTTCAGAATCTACATCCCTTTAGGCCTCTCTAAGCTGTTTTTGTATAATTATGGCCTGTTTCTTAAAGTTCTCTTTTTGTAGTTACTGCTCTGTCCCCATCCCCACAACCCCTTCTATTGCCATTTTTCTGTATTCCCTTTGCTGGAGTATCTTCCTACTAATGACCTCTTTTCAGTGAATTGTCCTGAAGTTTCCATTTATCCATGCTTTGCTCTTTCCTAGCATCTCTACGTAAAGTACTTCCAAATCTGCACCTCGAGCCCTGCCTCCTCACCCATGTAGATCCAGTCACCTATATGACATCCCTGGTCATGCGACCCAGCAGCCTTCAAACTCTGTATATTCAAAATTCAAAGACTTTCCCTAATTCTAATATAGTCTTTGTTCATACTTTTCCCCCATCGTGCAGTGCTTCCTTCCTTATCTTCCTCTTTATCATGTATGTAATAAGAAGGGAAAGGTATCTACGCTCCTTCTCTTTCATGCACATTAATCTGAATGAAATCAGACTCCATGATTGTAATTGGGCCACAACTGGCATTTGGGACGACAAGGTATTAATGGCTCTTATATGTGTATGTGGCTTCTCTCTCCAGCATTTTCCAATACCCTGTGCCCCAGAAGCATTAGGAAGAGCCAGGACCTGATCCTTGGATAAACCTAGCCATCTTTTTCTCTCTTCTTGTCACAGTATTGTCAGGTCATCTGACATTCTTTGTGTCCAGGTGCAGTTAGGATTTGGAAACAGAGAAAGAGCCCCATTTGTGCTGGGTCACATGCAAAGCCCTACATTATTGGAAGAGGGGCCTCACTAGCCATTTGGCATTACTTCTCATGTATATCTCTCCCTTGGGATCTCATGAAAAAAGAACTAGCTGTGGGCTTGAGGAAGAAATCAAGCATTATTAGATTTCTTGGTCAAATGCCAAGAATTATCACAAAATTCCTCACCCAAATTACTAATAACATCCATACTTCAATGCCCAGTTCGAATTCTTCTTTTGTAGCAATTAATAGCATAAGTTCTGCATTGAAAATGCCCTGAGTATGAATCTCAACACCACTATTTATACCTGTGTGAATTTAGTCAAGTTACTTAACTTTTCTGAGATATTATAATATCCCTGTTGTATGGGGTTGTCATTTTAAATGAGAATGTGTACTTAAAGTTCTTAAA
>NW_012144435.1:0-1172 GCF_000956105.1 Propithecus coquereli | reverse complement strand
TCATTATGTCCCATATTTTCAAAATTATATTGCTGGATTTGATTTGCTAGCATTTTATTTAGAATTTTTGAACCTATATAAATGAAATTACTCTATAGTTCTTTTTTGTCTTATTTCTTAAAATTTGGTATTATGACTATGGTGGATTTATAAAACTTGTGAAGATTTTCATATTTTTCTATATTCTTGAATAGTTTATAAAACATAAGAATGATCTGTCACTTGAAGGTGAGAGAGAATTCAGTTGTAATATTGTCCAGACACGTTGCCTTTTTCATTATTTAAAAACTATTTTATTATGAAAAATTTCAAGTATATACAAAAGTTGAGAAAATAGTATAATGAACCCTCTCTACCTTGCACCCAGCTTTGACAATTATCACGATTTTCCATACTCGTTTCATCTGTCCTTCCACTTTTACTTTGCTGAAATATTTTAAAGCAAATCTCAGATTTCCTATCATTTCACCTGTAAGTAGCAGTTTGCTATGTCTCTCTAACAGATAAAGACTGTTTTTTAAACACAGCCATCTTATATCTACCAAAAATTTCCCAATTATTTTGAAAGTATTCTTTGATCATTGGTTTGCTCAAATTAGAATCCAAACAGGAGGCCGAGTGGGGTGACTCACACCTGTAATCCCAGCATTTTGAGGGGCCGAGGTGGGAGGATTGTTTTGAGCACAGGAGTTCCACACCAGCCTGGGCAATATAGCAAGACCCTGTCTCCACAAAAATAATTTAAAAATTAGCCAGGAATGGTGGTGCACACCTGTAGTCCTAGCTGCTTGGAAGGCTGAGCCAGGAGGATCTCTTGAGCCCAGGAGTTGGTGGTTGCAGGGAGCTGTGATAGCACCACTGCACTCCAGCATGAGTGACAAAGCGAGACCACATATCAAAAAAAAAAAAAAAAATTCCAGACAATGTCTACAGCATGGTATTTTGGTTATTCTGTCTGTTGATTGTCTCTTTTTTTTTTTTTTTTTTTTTGAGATAGAATCTCACTCTGTTGCCCGGGCTAGAGTGCCGTGGCGTAAGCCTAGCTCACAGCAACCTCAAACTCCTGGGCTGAAACGAACCTCAGCCTCCTGAGTAGCTGGGACTATAGGCATGTGCCACCATGCCTGGCTAATTTATATATATATATATATATATATATATATTTTTTTTTT
>NW_012144434.1:12478-13626 GCF_000956105.1 Propithecus coquereli | reverse complement strand
TGGGTTCCAAGTAGTACCCTTTGTCTGTAAGCTACCACATGCCTCATAGAAGAAACTTGTGCATCATCAGGGAGTCACATTTCAGTGTTAAATAGCTCTAATTTTGAGTTTTCTGCTCTGCATCCCTGTAAGTTCTGCATATCAGACAGACTGACATTTGGATTCTGGCAAGAAGGAGAAGAATGATACTTACAGCAATAGACTGCGAATTTATAATGAAAATCATGGTACTCTTAAAGCAAGAACATGCTTTTAGACACCTGTTGCTTTTCCTTGGTATTATGTCAAGCATGATTTATTTATTAGTAGGTTAACCATAGGTGCCATTTTGCCTGGAACAGTCCTGGTTTATGCCTGTTTTCCTGGCAAAATCTTTGGATGGTAAACATGATCATCTTAGTTATTAACAAATGTAAGCCACACTCAAAAAACCACTTTTCTATATGTTTATTAAATGGGTAAATTGCAAATGTATTCTGATTCCTGGTATGCATATAGTTTCTAAAACATTGGTACAAAAAAAGTCATTGACTGCATCAAATTATTAGGGTCTGATTTAAAGAGGATCCCTAATAGGCACACTGAAGACATAATGGCCCCAGAACACAAGAAGGACTAGTTTCTCTTTTTCCATTTACCCGGTACGGAGCAGCAAGTAGCTCTTTTCATATATATAATTATAATAGAAAGCTACTAAAATCATTATTTTCTTAATGCATTCAGGATATAGTCCCTGAGAAAAGAGATCCCTACCTGTAGAATTTTAGGCAAGTAGGGAAACTAGAAAATTTTCATTTCCTCAAGAAAAGAAGCTAGCTTTTCTTGTTGAAAGAAAGGAAATTTTGAGTTTGTGTTCAATGATTTTAGAAAGCCAATTACTAAATCCCTTTTTGTTTGAATTCTCAAGGAAAGGCAAGGGTATAACACTGAAGAGAGAGCCGGAAAGGTTAGGGGTAGATGAAACCTCACTCAGATGTGAGAAAAGTCGTAACTCAGCCTGGACTCCCAAATGTTAAGCTAGCACACTTTCCTATCAGTACTTTCCCTAGCACGGATACATAAACATTTCAGTAGGAAAACTTGCATGGGAACTAGGTAAAGCCAGTTTACAACTGTATCAAAAGCTAAAGTTACTCTACATAATATAC
>NW_012144434.1:10103-10918 GCF_000956105.1 Propithecus coquereli | reverse complement strand
GGTTAACATTAGGTTATTTTTCTTGTAAGGCTTGAAGCAGAGGGAACTTCCTTACTATGCTAACTCAGGTTAACTGGGCTCTTTCTGATTGGTTGTTGCAAATCTCCTGTTTTGAGGAAAAACTACCTTAAAGTTTCAGTTTGATTGTGTGACACTTAGCATTAGTGGCTCCATTCTGGTTTGGTCTGGTCTGCTGGGGCCTAGCGTAGGAGGCTGGTCCAAAACAACGGCCTCCGGTAAACTGTTTTTAAGAGAGGAAAAAGAAGAAAGGGGATTTTTTTTTTTTATTTCAGCATATTATGGGGGTACAGATATTTAGGTTATGTATGTTGCCCTTACCCCCCTGTTCCCCCCCTAAGTATGTCCATCCTTCGGGTGGTGCGCATTGCACTCTTTGTGTATGCAAATACCCGTCCCCTCCTCCCTCCTCCGCCCTCTCCCCCGCCCCCCTGCCCAACATCCAATAGATGTTATTCTTATAAGGAAAGGGGATTTTTAAAATCATTGTTCCAGATTATGTGTTCACTTCAAGATGTTCAGAAATATAATAAAGAGGTTATTATCCTGAACTTAGGTTTTAGTATAAAACTGTTCATTTGCTATATAGCTCTCAAGTCAGACCACGTGGATTGCAGCCGCAGTAAGATTGTACAAAAGGTTCACGTGCTGTTGATAGGAAAAGGTCACACAACAGCAGACATTGAGACAGAGAGATGAATAAGAGAGAGAAAGAGGGAAAGAAAAGAGAATGCAAGAAAGGAAAAGAAAAAGTGGATATGAATAAAGACAGGGAGGGAGGCTTAAGACAACCTAGT
>NW_012144434.1:6753-7099 GCF_000956105.1 Propithecus coquereli | reverse complement strand
ACTAAAACAGCTTGGTACTGGCACAAGAACAGAGACATTGACCTCTGGAACAGGACTGAGAAACCAGAGATGAAACCATCTGCATATGGTAATCTAATCTTTGACAAAGCTAATTTTTCTATTTTTAGTAGAAACGGGGTCTCACTCTTCCTCAGGCTGGTCTCGAACTTCTGACCTCAAGCCATCCTCTTGCATCAGCCTCCCAAAGTGCTAGGATTATAGGCATGAGCCACCACATCTGGCCCGTGTAATATAATTTTTAACCAATCCCTTATTATTGAATATATAAGTGGCTTCCTTTTTTGTTTGTTTGGGTTTTGTTATGAGAATTACCAGAGCAATTAAT
>NW_012144434.1:6147-6513 GCF_000956105.1 Propithecus coquereli | reverse complement strand
CGGGAAGCTTGGGAAGAATTTCTGGAGTGCTTTTAAAGGAACCTGGGCTTGGCTGCTGAGTGACATGAACCACTTAAAATACAATAGGGGTATAATAGAGGTATCCCTTCATAGGTCAGAAAATACCAGTATGCCCCAGTCTATCTATAAAAAATGGACAGTTGAGAGTCCTTACTCTTAGCTGATAATAGTGGCAATAAGAGGACAATACCAGGACAGGCTGTGTCCTTTCCCCCTTTTAGCACTGGACGATAGCCACAGCCAAGAGAAACACATCTACCAGCAAGCACACTAAACCTTCCATATGGAGCTCCATTTTGTTTGCTTCAATGGTTTGAAACAAAACAAAACAAAACAAAACTTACA
>NW_012144434.1:3539-4937 GCF_000956105.1 Propithecus coquereli | reverse complement strand
CCTCTCAAAATTTGTAGAGTCTTCATAAAATAGGTATTTGGTATACTTGATATAGGTTTCTTTCTCTCTTTGGCCCTACTGCAGAAGTTGGCACATTTTGATGTACATAATCACCAAGGAGTTTGTTACAACACAGATTTCTGGACTCCGCTCTTGTATATTCTGGTGTAGTAGGTCTGGAGTGCGTCCAGGATTGAAATTTTAAACAAGCTTCCAAGAAGGCTCTATTGAAAGTGTTCCATGGGGTATATTTTGAGAAACATTGTCACAGGGACTAAAGGACTCCACTGTGTCAGGACAGCACGGGGATTCTTACAGTTCTCCCAAGCTCAGGGTAGAGATGGGATGGGATGATGTTCTATTAGTCTGCTCCCAACAGGTTTTGACCAAGATGGTTCCAAAAGAAAGGGCCATTTACTTATGGATTCAGGTTTTTTTTTCCCCATGATTTACTTTTGACTCTTTAGCAAGGACATGATTTGCAACATGGAGGAAACATCTAGCAGGTTGGCAGGCCAATGTGTAGCCTAGTTTTTAGCCAGGCAGAGTTCAGATAGAGCAGGATTGTTTGTGGGCTGGTGCCCAGTAATTACAGTTAGTGGCAAGAGTTGCCCTCTGTTTTAATTGCTCAGGTCTTATGGTCTGATCAGATCATTTATCAGCATCATATATGTGTCCAGCATAATTTTTGTTCCCCACTCTGAGTTGTGATTTTAATAGAGTGTTTATGGCCAAGGTGGTAGCTAGAGACAGGATGTTGATTCACTGTCAATTTACTTTAACTGGGAAGATTACCAAAGCAGGATATCTCTTATTTATTTATTGATCTATTTATTTATTTTTGGTCATTGTCTGAGAAACTTGATGGATAGTGTTTTCCCTGCTTTGTTCTCACCTATTCTTTGATGGTGTATGACTTTTCTTCCATAAAATCTTTCATTTGGTGCTCTGATTGACTTGTGTGCATAATATTTATGATTGCTAGGAATTAGAGTAATAGAGCTAAGCTAGCAAACTAGAGACCCGCGTTTTGCAAAAAGTCAAAATGAATGTGAAATGTCGCAATCTTCCATAGAAAAGTTTGATAAAGTTGTGTAGCTAATTAAATCTCAATTTACATTAAACATGTTAATTTTTTCATAGTTCTATTTTTTCCCAAGGTCCAATAAAAGGGGTTGGCTGGAAAAATTAATAAAAGGAATTTTAAAATTTATGTTGTAAGTAATATCATTTGACTTAGGTACAAAAGCAGATAAATCGAAGCTGGATACTTCTTCTCTTGAGAGAAATGGAGAAGGACTAGCACATTGCTAATTTTGCTGTGGGGTCTGAGTTTATTATATGTTTGTACTGCTAACTTAAGTACTTCATAAATGAAAACGTAACAATAGATAAGAG
>NW_012144434.1:1130-1394 GCF_000956105.1 Propithecus coquereli | reverse complement strand
GGGGAGCCTAAATATGATTTATAGCTTGTTTTCCAGGGAAATTGCCTTCAGCATTCCAAAAAGCCAATTCACAAGCAAATGTTAGGAGTATAAATTGTACATTAGATACTACCAGTATGCAGATTGACCCAGAACCTCAGGGAACAAAGTAGTCAATGTCCTGTGTTTCTTTTAATGCACTATCTTGCTTTTTGCAATAAGACCTTTGCTTCTCTAAACAGCCAGAAGATGGAGCGAATGATAGAACAAAAGTTTTTATGACAA
>NW_012144434.1:416-1080 GCF_000956105.1 Propithecus coquereli | reverse complement strand
GAATTTTATATAAATGAAATCTTATCTTATGATTTATGTAGCATCTTGGTTTGGCTTTTTTTGTTAACTCAGAATAATGCTTTGATATTCATCCAGTAGTTTGTTCTTTTTTTATTAATAGTATTTCATGGAAGAGATATACCATAATATGTTTATTCATTCACCCATGATGGTAAGTGAAGTTGTGGCCAGTTTTTGGTGATTATGAATAAAAGTGCTGTAAACATCGACAGACAGGTCTTTACGTGGACATATTTTCATTTCTCTTGGGACATGTTTAGGAATAGGATTGCTGGGTTGTGTGTGAAGTATATGTTTAAGTTTACATTCCAAAGCGACTGTTCCATTTTACATTCCTATCAGCTATGTATGAGAGTTCTAGAATGCAGGCATCTTCACAGACATATGTATATCGCCAGTCTTTTTGAATTTTAGCCATTCTAATGGGTGTGTACTGATAATACATCGTGGTTTTAATTTACATTACCCTAAGGTCTAATGATGTTGAACATCTTTTTGTGTATTATTTTCCATTTGCATATCTTTTTAGTGAATTATCTATTCAAAACTTTTGCTCCCCCTTCCCCAGCATCCAATAGATGTTGTTCTGATATGTGCATTTATGTGTTGATTAGTTAATACCAATTTGATGGTGAGTACAAAT
>NW_012144434.1:0-366 GCF_000956105.1 Propithecus coquereli | reverse complement strand
ATACAAACGACCTAAACTTAAGAAGCCCCAAACAACTGTTTGCAGTTTTTTTGAGGAAAAATAAAATGTTTTCTGGATTCACAAGGGAATAAAATGACACATTCATTGCAATAGGTCTCTATTGACTGGACATACTCCAGGCCAGGAAGCCTGAAGTGGGAGAAAAACAGGGAGAATTCAAATGAAACTTATTTTAAAATATAATATTGATACTTATTAAGACCAAAAAAGATACAAAATGTAAACTATGCTGAGATATTGAACATTTGTTTTAAGTAGGTTTCAGAAAAGTTTTCTTTGACTTGGCTTGAGTGCTCAGATGAAAGATAAGTTTTTTTTTCTAATCTGCATTACTGAGTTATAATT
>NW_012144433.1:0-1512 GCF_000956105.1 Propithecus coquereli | reverse complement strand
GATCTTTGAACAACACAAGTTTGAAGTACGCTCGTCTACTTATATAGGGATTTTTTTTTTGAGACAGAGTCTCACCGGGCTAGACTGCCGTGGCATCAGCCTAGCTCACAGTAACCTCAAACTCGTGTGCTCAAGCAATCCTCCTGCCTCAGCCTCCCGAGTACCTGGGACTACAGGCATGTGCCACCATGCCCAGCTAATTTTTTCTCATTTTTAGTAGAGACGGGGTCTTGCTCTTGCTCAGGCTGGTCTTGAACTCCTGACCTCAGGCGATCCCCCCTCCTCAGCCTCCCAAACTGCTAGGATTACAGGTGTGAGCCACCACACCTGGCCAGGATTTTTTTCAATAAATATATGGAAAAAAGTTTTGGAGATCTGTGACGAGTAGAAAAAATGAGACAAACTGCATAGCATAGCTACCAAAAAAATTAAGAAAAAGTTAGATATGTCATGAATGCATATGATATATAGAGAGATACCAGTCTACCTGTCTATTTTATCATTTACTACCACATAATATACACGAATCTATTATAAGTTAAAATTTATCAAAACTTAAACACACAAACACAGAGTGTACTCGGTACCTTTCCCAGTCCACAGGAATGTGAACAAATGGAAAGATGTGGTGTTAAGTGGTAATTGTGTTATTGTGGAAAATCACCTGCAGCAATACGGTCCTACCGCAATCACTTGGTAGCCGCCTCCTGCTGCTATTGCGTGAGCTCCAGTGTTGCGAGTGAGTATCCGAGTATCCACTTAAACCTTTCTGTGATGCTAATACTCTCTCTCCAGGAAGTTTGTATCACTGTGAAAAGCGATCTCTCAGCCAGGCCCGGTGGCTTATGCTTGTAATGTCAGCACTTTGGGAGGCCGGGTCAGGAGGATCTGTTGAAGCCAGGAGTTTGAGGCTGCAGTAAGCTATAATCGCGCCACTGCACCCCAGCCTGGGTGACAGAACGAGGTCTTGTCAAAAAAAAAAGTAATCTCTTATGGCCATCATGTATTTGTCATGACGTCTAGTGCAATACAGAAAACCTTTATCAACACCATGGGACCCATCGGAAGTGCCACTGGTGATGCCGGAAGTGCTTCCAAGAAGCAAAGTCATGTCATCACGAGAAGAGTCCGAATTGCTGCTATGTGCCTTGCAAGACAAGGGGGTCCAGCACAGAGACCACTGTAAAAAGAAGAAAAGGAAATTCACGCAGCCATCGCTGAGGCTGTGCCAGCAGGAGCAAAAACCCTTGCGCTTCTTGTGAGCTATCTTTTTATCTCCTGTTGAAAGTGCAGCTTTTGGCCGGGTGTGGTGGCTCCCGCCTGTAATCCTAGCACTCTGGGAGGCTGAGGCAGGCGGAAAAAAGAAAATCACTGAGGAGAAAGGACATCTGCCTGAACCCGTTTACTTTTCTTTTTTTTTTTTGAGACAGAGTCTCGCTCTGTGGCCCAGGCTAGAGTGAGTGCTGCGGCGTCATCCTAGCTCACAGCAACCTCAAACTCCTGGGCTCAAGC
>NW_012144432.1:0-1960 GCF_000956105.1 Propithecus coquereli | reverse complement strand
CTATTTCTTCTGCTTATTCATGTCTATCATTTCCTCACAGTGATGCTTCAAACCTTTTCTAAAACCCCCAGAGACTTAGTCAATTCCATCATTTTATAAAACATACTTAATATTTCTTTATATATTAAATGAATAAATATATTCACGCACTTGTAGTCAAATATGGCTGTTAAGAAGTCACAAAATTATTTTTGTTGAGACAAGTTAGGATCATGCTACTCTACGGCAAATGGACCCTTGCTATTTCTTCTGCTTATTCGTGTCTATCATTTCCTCACAGTGATGCTTCAAACCTTTTCTAAAACCCCCAGAGACTTAGTCAATTCCATCATTTTTTAACAGATGACTTTTGTTTCTATGCTACGAAAAAGATCAAAGTCATTAAGTTGGATACTCTCACAGTCTTTCTAACGATCTCAAAATTATTTCTAATTTTTTTACTCAACTTTTCCTTCAGGAAACTCTCCTCACTTTCAAGGCTACTTCCTCAACATGATCTTGATCCCATTCCTTCTTGCCTTCTTCCATCAATCTTCACCAGGGCGAACATTAATCTGTCATGCCTACAAAGTCCCAGGCACTATGAAAGGATCAGAAGACATAACAATAAATAACATTATCTTTGCTTTCAAGAGCTCACTCTTTTTGTCATAGTCCTCTTACTTTTGACCTTTGATCCTTACATTCTGAGTAAAGTGCTTTCTAAAGTTACCAATGATCTCTCAATTGACCTTTTCCCAATCTTTGTTTTCTCTGATCCTCCCTTTTTGCTTTTATAATACTAAATAGTTTAAAAATCCCTGCTCTTTGCTCTCTCCATCTCCTTACTGTAACTCATGAAGAGGAGATATGCTCCACTTCATCTTTTACTCAATCTCTTTGTAGATAATATAATTGCATGGCATTAATATCATCTCTATTTGATGTCTTCAAAACTAAATATCCAGGCTTTGTTTCTACTCAGCTTCAGTTACCAAACTAGCTGTTGAATCTACTAGGTTATTAAGTATGAAATGTCCAATTTCCTTAAGTACTAAGCTTGACAGTTGCTATCTCTGACATTCGACTTTGATATTTCTTGTTTTATTTTTATTGTGAAAGTCCATCCTCAGTCTTTCAAACACATATTTTGGCTTGTGATTATCTTTTGTGTTTTTTAGAGGAATTTTTGTGAAACCATGGATAAGTCAAAAATTTGTGTTATTTTCAAATATGAGTTTCATCATGGAACCAATGCAGTGCAGACAGCTCAAAATATCAATGAAATGTTTGGGAAGGATGTGGCTAATGAAGGCACAGTATGTCGATGGTTTGAGAGATTCCCTTCTGGTGATTTTAATCTTGAAAATGAGCCACGTGGGTGACCTGAGACCAAGGTGGAGATGATGAGCTGAAAGCTATAGTGGAAGCAAATGTATTTCAACCTTTACGTGAATTAGCAACAAAGTTTGATGTTACTATTCCAACAATATTGTACCATTTGAAACAAATGGGCAAGGTAAGGAAGCCGGATAGATGGGTTCTGCATGAATTAAATGAATATCAGAAGAGAAATCATCTTGAAGCTTGCCTTTCTTTGTTGTCACTATATAAAGGTGAACCATTTCTACACCGTATTGTTATATATGATGAAAAATCAAATTTTTTTGACAATCACAAGCATTTGGTACAATGGTTGGATAAAGATGAAGTGCCGAAACACAGCTCAAAACCAAATATTCATCACATAAAGCTAACAGTGTCTGTTTGGTGGTCCAGTGCTGGTATTATCCACTACAGCTTCATGAAACCTGGTCAATCAATTACAGCAGATGTTTACTGTAACCATTTGGATGAAATGATGAAGATGTTTGTGATTAAGCAGCCAAGATTGGTCAATAGATAGGCTAATCCTCTTGCAAGACAATGTTCCACCATGTCTCACAAACAATACTGCTCACACTACAGAAGCTGGACTTGG
>NW_012144431.1:0-3447 GCF_000956105.1 Propithecus coquereli | reverse complement strand
TTTTTTTTTTAACAAAAATTAGACTTTAAGAAATTAGATAAATAAGATAGTTGTAACGGTACCTAATGTTTTATTCCTCGGGACCTTTAGTATTTTGTTTTACCATGGTATTCAGATGGGTGAGTTCAGGAAAGTTGTAAGAGTTTT
Source organism: Propithecus coquereli (assembly GCF_000956105.1). Classification (NCBI taxonomy): domain Eukaryota; kingdom Metazoa; phylum Chordata; class Mammalia; order Primates; family Indriidae; genus Propithecus; species Propithecus coquereli. Next base: position 3,300 of record NW_012144431.1, on the reverse strand, counting down.
CTCTATATTAGCAGGCTGTGTATGCTATTAGCATAATATATAAAAGAAGAACCTGGCTTTTATGGAAAGTGTGTTTACATCTGTCTTCTTTAATGGTCAGAGCAAACATTCATGTTTTAAAAGGAAAGAGCTGTGGGTGGTGGAGAGTGGCTATGGTTCTTTTTAACCAAACAGAATTTCTTATCCAGCCTGAAAATCAATGCTTTATGATTTTTCTTTCCCTAATCCTTTCAATTCCTCCTGTTTTGGTGGGTTTTATTTTAAAGTTGGGCCCAGGAAATTCAGAGCTTTGAAGAAATAGTTTCCACATCTTTCTCATAAGTTTAGAAAGTTTCCCTTTTTCTGGTTTTGAAGTGAAGGTTAAAAAAAAAAAAAAATTCCTACAAACAGGAAAGGACAGAGGTCCTTGGGGTAAGTCAGACTCCATCCATGCTTAGCTGAAAACATAATGAAATATAGAAATTTATACAGATAAAAGTTAAATTTTTACATCAGCCCACTGTTAACATTGCAAAGAATCTGTGTATTAGGCACGTAGAGATTGTACCCTAAAGCATGTCACAGGTAACTTGGAATAAAGGCAATTGATGCTGTGGTCTCAGAAGACTGGCAAGTGCTTTTTTCTTCGGAAGGTACTAATACTGATGCAGTAAACATTTCCAGAGATGCCTTCCCAGAGTGGAGTCCTTTGCTTCTTCCCCATTCAGGCTCCTGCCTGTTGTTTGTGCTTGAAGAGAACTGACGGCACATAAAAAATAGTGAATGGAAGATGGACAAACATCAGAAAGAAGGGAAGTGATTAGAAATGGAACCAGAAAACCATGATTGCCTTGTGGTAGCTGAGAAAAAAAGTTCTATTGGCTCCTGGAAGCCTCATTTATGAAAACGTGTATGCTTCTTACTTATCTTTTTTTTTTTTGTATTTTCCAGCTTGTCAAAAAAAATTTTATTTTTTTAATTAAATAGAAGTTTTAGATTTTTTAAAGGTAAATGGTGTTTTAAGACATTCACATTACAAATTATGTTACTATTTTATATTGCTGTTTGAAAGCGTTAAGTTTTTTTTTTTGATGGTTTGGTTTTTGTTTTGTAAAATAATATTAATGTGAATACAAAAAGCATGAGTGAATAACCATTAAAAAAATTCCAAATGATATAAGCATGAATGTTTAGGAACCTTTGTCACTTTTCTTCTGATGGGCAGAATCTGACCCGCTACAATTATGCCAGAAATTCCAAGTGAAATCAAATGGAATTCCCTTCCAGGTTAAAAGTCACCCCGAGAAGGCCTGAACTAAGGCCCTTTGTGGTGCAAGGTTACTGTTAGAGCAACTCTGATAATTTCTGGTTTGGTTTTTGTCTCTTTATTTCTGCTATATCCCTCAGTAGAGGTTTATTACAATAAACGTGGATACTAAATGAGGTTTTATTAATTAGAGATGGGCAGAAAACCAGCTGTGACATAGTGACCCGGGTGGGAAGCCAGACCAGAGTAATTAAGACATAACATGGTAATGGGGACAAATAATGAATACACCGCGTGACCCAATGCCCAGCCCTGCCCCCTCTCCAGGCCTGGTGTTTTTCCTTTTTCTTTCTCCCCCACCTCTTTTAAATTGATAGTCTTCTTGAATTGCCTTCTTATTATACTTTGGTACAGATGGTCTCCAAAGTAGTGAAAATTGAAGAAAATATGGGCTAGCGTTGGAGAAACTGTAAGGTTTGAAGGCTACTTCTGTTAATGTGATGCTAGTCCTATCATCAGGGACCAGAGCTTGGTGTTCCTTTTTATTCATCAGACAGCATTTCCCTTACATGGAGAAAGGCTACTTGAATAAGATCCTGGACAGAGCATACATCTCTCCTTATCCAGTCATAATCTGGATTCTTCCCTTCCTGGTTTCTTCCCTTGATATTGATTTCCCTCCAAAACTAAGAAAAAGTGTAAGAATCTGGAAGAAGCCAACGGGGTTCCTCAAGGTCTCAGAAGGTGAAGAAGAGAGTCCTTGGACTTTCTGTGCGTGGTTAGGCTACCCATTGAAGAGATTTTGATAAGGCATTCATTCTTCACAGGCCCTCAAGGACTCTACATCAGAAGGCTATAGACACCAAAGGACAAAGCATGCATCTCTCAAGGAGTATGCTCATGGTTTTAAATGGCTCACGAAATTCCCATATGGACCCACGCCTGATCTGTTCACCCACCCTCTTCAATACATTTGAGTTTGGAATGAGGATGATTGCACCATGAGGTAAGAGCTTCATTTTTAAAAATTCTAAAAAAGTCAATAAGTGCTATGGCTGTCCAATCTTTTTAGTAAAACTTGCTCTCTTTCTGTTGAAATGCGGTTGTTTGGCACCTTTGCAAATCTTGAAGTTAATAGGATCCTTACTCATAATTCCAAATCTGACACAGAGTAGGTGCTTAATATAAGCTTATTAACTAATTATCTGTCTAGGCGTGTAAAGTGGTGAATGAAGGCAATTATCCAAATAAAAGAGTCCAATAAAATGTAAAACAAATGTACCCACAAAATCAAACAAACCATCTACATTCCTGTAATGGATGTTAAGACATTTTGCTTTTTATTTCCTTGACTTTTAAGGCTAATTACTTCAATTCCCTATTTGTTTATGTGTATCAACAGAACCAAAATATTCATGATACATGACACACCTAAGAGAGATTTTCTTGTCAGCACTTAAAATCATTCGTACCTCAGTTCATTCTTTGGTTGAAACGAAATCTTCGCCCAGTTTTTCAAGTAGTAAAGGATTACTAAGTAAGTTCTAGTCTAATATTAACAGGAAAAAGGGTTATGGATGTGCCAATTACAGCTCTCTAAAGTTGGCCATCAGGTCCATGTCAGGTGTAAAGGCTTCTCTTTTTTCTGCAAAAATTGCCTAACAGTTGTGAGGGAGCCATATAGTTTTTTTCATTTCAGGATGCCAACTGCTGTATGATTCACAGAAGGCAAAAGAATAATGTATCCTTGTGTCAGGAAAGCATTGGCATTTCTTTTGCCGTCTGTGAATCATACAGTAGTTGGCATCCTGAATTAATCAGTAGAAACATTCAGCATCTATTGACAATTTATTCTGGGATGGGGGTGGCGAGGAGGGTGGGTAAAAGTCCTGGGAAAAATAAATGAAAAAACTGCCCCCATTTGATTTTAAAGCAGCTCTGTCGAGTTCCCATCACATTAAGCAAGGAAAACATATTGTAGGATCACTGCTTTAAAAACTTTTTTTTTTTTAACAAAAATTAGACTTTAAGAAATTAGATAAATAAGATAGTTG
>NW_012144430.1:0-1319 GCF_000956105.1 Propithecus coquereli | reverse complement strand
ATAAAAATGTAATTAATTTTTGTATATTAACCTTGTATCCTATAATCTTGCAGTTCTATAATAATAGTTGTTTGAAGATGTCTTGGGATTTTCTATATGTATAAACAACTATATCATCTGCAAATAGAGACAGTTTTCCTGTCCCTTTCCTTTCTTCCCCCTCCCCCTGCATCTATATATTAATATTTGAAGTTGTGGCTGCATTTAGCTGATTCTCATTTTTTTTTAGCCTCTGTGACAATCTTTGCCTTTTCATTGGCTCATTTACCATTTAATGAAATTGTTAATATGGTTGATTTAGGTCTACATTTTGTTTTCTGTTTGACCTCTATGGTTTTAGTTCATCTCTTTCCCCTCTTCCTGCCCTCTTTTAGATTGTTTGGATATATTTTAGTATTTCATTTTAATTTATCTATTAGCTTTTTAGCTATTCCTCTTTATCTAGAGATTTCAGTATACATCCCTAACCTCTTGCAGTCTACTCAGAGTTATTATTGTATCACTTCACATAAAATGTAGAAATCTCCCAGCCATATAGTGAGGGAGGGCATATTTGCCCCTTCCTTCACTATTTCCCATAGTTGTAATATGTATTACATAAATATATGTTGTAAAAATCACAAGTAATGCTATAACTTTTGCCTTAAATAGTCATATGTGATTTTTTAAAAACTAAGAGGAAAGCAGTGGTCTTTTATATTTACCTAGATGTGTACCACATCTTGTGCTTAATTCGTTCCTCAAGGTCCAAGTACTGCATAGTAATTTCCCTTCTGTCTAAAGAACCTTCTTATAGTGCAGGTCACCTGGCAACAAATTCACTTAGTTTTTCTTTTTCTGAAAATGTCTTTATTTTACCTTCATTCTTGAAGAATATTTTCATTAGATATATAGTCTAGGTTGGCAGTGTTTTTGCTTTTAGCACTTTCACGATGTTCACTATCTTATGATCTCCATCATTTCTGATGAGAAATCCGCAGTTTTGTTCCCAGTGGATGTTCCCCTGAATTGATATGTTGTTTTTCTCTGGCTTTTTTTCTATCTTTATTTTCAAGAGTTTGATTATGATGTACCTAAGTATGGTTTTCTTTCAGTTTATCCTTATTGGGGCTCACTGAAATTCTTGAATTTGTAAATTTGTCTTTCACTAAATTTCCAAAATTTTTAATAATCATTTCTTCCATATTTTTTCTGCTGGTTTCTCTCTTTCTCAAAATCACAAGTGTACATTAGACCTTTTGAGATTGTCCCATAGCTTTCTGAGGCTTTGTTCTTTTTTTCATGAAGTTTTTGTTGTTTTTCTCTAGATTGGATATTGA
>NW_012144429.1:0-1251 GCF_000956105.1 Propithecus coquereli | reverse complement strand
TAAGCGAGGCTTTTAGCACCGTTGCCCTTACATGCTTACTCTAATGAAAGTGAAACCTAACCATCTCACGTGGTTGTGCTGAGAATAAACTGCGTGGTGTACTGTAGACCTTGGTTTCCATCACCGCCCGAGTGCCAGTGACCTTTGCGAGGCCGTGCTCTGGGCTCACATGATCAGCGTGTGCTTCATTGCGGATTCGCCAGCGTCATTTGAAAATGTGCTCTGCCACGAGGACACTCTTGCTGGAGTAAGTGTTTTTTTTTCTGCTTTTGCCTCTGTACAAACAATAGCAGACTAATTTAGGGCAGATGAATTTTTTAGCCTTAATATCCGTTCATACTTATTTAAAGTTCTATACCTATACAAATGTTCAAGAGAAAAATCAAAGCTTACTCTTATTAGACATGCTTTTCCAAAAATGTAAGCTCCTTGGCCCTACCTACAGAAAGTTTATTTCAGTAGGTCTAAGATGTGCCCAGGGAGCCTATACTTTTAAAAGCTTTCCGAGTAATTCCAAGAGGCACTCCCAGCCAAGAACCACAGCTCTGTGCATACGACAGGGACTCGGTTCATTGATTCACTTGTTCACCCAATGTATATAGTGCGCATTTGTGGATCAGGCACTATTCTACGTGCTTGGGATAAATCAGAAAATCAAGCTTACGAAAATTCCCACCCATGTGGGCCTCACACTATAGCATCTATTAAGACAAAACAAAACAAAGACCCTAGATCTCTACACTGTCTACCAACTCATTTACACCCATAAACTCTGTTGTCTATCTTGCAAAAAATGTCTGTGGTCTGGTCATAGGGGACTTATCTATGGAAGGATAAAAGCATGAACCCTGAAAAGTAAACCTGATGGCAGGTACACAAGAGGCATCCATCATTTCCTCCCTCCCCATACTGTCTTCTTGGAGAACTTGCCCTCAATGCCCCCTCAAAATTTCAGCTCCCACAGTTTTTGCTGCATGGGTCCTGAGCCGCCTGAGTTCTACCATGATCAGTCAAGCTGTTTGGACCAGGGGTAGATATATGATCACAGCTGGGTTAATCTAATTCTTTTTCTGAGGAATTTTGAATATACACTCAGAAATTTCAGTGGGGTTGCTAATTCAAATGCCTGTCAGGGCCAAGCCCGTAACATAACGAGTGATACTGGCCAGGTAAAGGGAAACCAATAGCGCAACTGGTAGAGAGCATCTGACCCGTGATCTTGGGGTCAGGGATACTGCCATGGATGGAATG
>NW_012144428.1:0-1285 GCF_000956105.1 Propithecus coquereli | reverse complement strand
GCCTCGGCCTCCCAGAGAGCTAGGATTACAGGCGTGAGCCACCGCGCCCGGCCGGGTTTTGCAGGGTTTAAAGGTAATTGGGTGACTCTGCTGGAGTTGGGACAGAAAGAGACCAACGTCCAGTCAGGGTTGTAGATGTGACCAGGAAGTCCTTGATGTCTTCCTTGCTTAACTTCAGAGCCGGTGAACACTGGCATCCCGCCCTCACCATTTCCCACTCCAGCAAGGAGGCAGTCTTCTTCCAGAACCTGGAAGCTTGGAGCTCTGGGGCACTAGGAGACGGCAACGTGGGGTCTTGCAGCATGGGCTATGTGATCTTGGGCATTCAACATCCTTTTTTTTTTTCTTTTTTGCACCTTAGTTTGTTCATCTGTAAAAGGAGAATAAGAATACCTTGTAGAGTTGTTGTAGAGATTATTATCCAACATCCACCCATTCTTCCAATATTTGAGACCTGCTGTTTGCCACACACCGTCCTGAGTGCTGGTGACACAGTGAGCAGAGCCTTCTCTCCAGAAGCTCACAGGTCCCAGTGAAGAGAAAGCGAATGGGGGTGGCAGGGAGGTTGGCGAGACGTGCGGAGGCAGGGCGGGGAGGGCCTTGGAGCCATGTGACGGCTTTGGTTTCACTCTAAATGACATGTGGGGCCATGTAAAGTTTCAGAAAGAGGAAGGACCAATCTGCCGTGCATTCGCAAAGCGTTACTCTGCTGTCAAGCTGAAAACAGACGTTAGGTGGGCCGGCGCAGAAGCAGGGAGAACAGCCAGGTGGTCATCTCCGGGACGTGGGCGAGAGGCGGTGGCGGCTTGAACTGGAGCGATAGTGGCACTGGTGGGGAAAAGAGATTGCAGAGGGAAGGCAGCTGTGATGACAGAAGCTGCCAAGGACTTAGATGTGGCCTATGAAAGATACAGAGCGGGCACGGGCGAGTCTCAGTTTTGTGGCCAGGGCCTCTAGAAGCAGGGATTTGCCGTTTGCTAAGATGCAAAGGACTCCGGGACAAGCTGGGTTTGGAGGACAAGCAAGAGTTCATTTTGGGGGCATGCTAAATTGAAGGCGTCTGTGAGACGTCCAGGTGGGAATGTCAGAGAGCCCCGGGCACGCCGTAGCGGGTGGTGAGGGAGGCAGAGCGCAGCTACGAGCGCAGCTGCTCCGCCTGAGAAGGGACCGCGTCCTGCGAGATCACAGCTCCTCGGGGCCGGGACAGCCTCGTGCACAGTCAGTGTCGAATCAAATTCAGGTCTCCCCTCAGCCCCCTCTCTGTTCTGTTTCTGATGGCAGAAAA
>NW_012144427.1:0-1822 GCF_000956105.1 Propithecus coquereli | reverse complement strand
AATTAATTTAATAATAAGTGAATACAGACTCCTGCTCTATGAATATTCATTGTCTTACATAGTTTCGGGAACAAATTTGTTTTGGATAATGAAGGATACTTGTATTATTATCCTCTTCTATAGTCGAGGGAGCCGAAGCCCAGAGCATTTCAATAACTTGCTCAGGATCACCCAGAGCGAGTGGCAAGGCCAGGACTGAATCAGGCTCAGCCACGTCTACAGCCCAGGCCGTTGCCTCTACACCACGCCGGCTGTCAGGAAATACTTGTCAGGATAGAAAAAGAAAAAAAGAAACACAGTAATGGCCCAACCAGACTCCCCAGGCTAGAAAGAATAGGGATGCATTCAGTTTAAAATGTTTCGATAATTGAAAAATCCATGTTACAAGCAAATACATTAGATGGTATTATCTGGCTCTACAACAGGCTCCTTGGCGTGGGGCTAAGAAGAGTTTTTTTATTTCAATTTTGCAAAGCAATTTATTGTAAAGTTCCTTGCATCCCAGGTTTTCCTAATTTGTCTAAACAACACATTGATTATTAAAGAACAATATAATTTACCATAATCCAACTACACAGAATGTGTAAGTTTAAGTGACACTCATACCTAGAAAAAAAAGTGAATTCATATTGGGGAGTTATTACGAAGTCCGAACTTCAGAATATGCCTTGCAGTCAACACAGATGGCTTCTAACTTTACTTTGCAAATCTAAAGTACTGTTAAAGTGAATTAAAATGAAGACCAGGCCTGAAGAATCCCTGAGTGAACAAAGCTTGTTCGGCTTCATAAGGGACACGAACCTTCCTTGATTTGTAAATATAAACAAAATTAATTAAACTGAAGCTATTTCTTGTAATGCCCACGTGAAAGGAAAACAGAACTGAAGCTCAACCAATTAGAAGCAGCCAACAAACCTGTAACTACATAACTAGGGACTTTCCAGCAGGATAGACCAAATACGGCAACTTGATAACTGTAACGGATTCAGTATTTTCTTTGCATTATTTCCCCTTTCACTCTGTAAAATTCTGTCCCTTACGATTCTTCAAAGCAGGCTCTGAACCACTTTTTTGGTTTTTTGTTTTGAGACAATCTCACTCTGCTGCCCAGGCTAGAGTGCGTGGCATCAATCTAACTCACTGCAACCTCAAACTCCCAGGCTCAAGTAATCCTCCTGCCTCAGCCTCCCAAGAAGCTGGGACTACAGGTGCTTACCACTATGCCTGGCTAATTTTTTCTATTTTTGGTAGAGACAGGGTCTAGCTCTTGCTCAGGCTGGTCTCGAACTCCTGAGCTCGAGCTATCCTCCTGCCTCGGCCTCCCAGAGTGCTAGGATTACAGGCGTGAGCCACCACACCCAGCCTGAACCACCTCTGGTTTGGAGCTAATTCATGAAGCATTGTTTGCTCAAATGAACTCTTTCCAGTTTTGTTGTGCTTCAGTTTACCTTTTAACAGTACTCAGCATTTATAACTAAGAGACCACAAAGTTCATCAAAGAAAACAATAAAACACGTTTTATATGCCTTCCTTAGTATATCACTGGGCAAAGATCATGATATTTTCTGTTTTCTACTTGACATGAAATGTCACTGACATCTCTTCTCCGGGCCCAACGTATCCGTTAGGCCCAGCAGGCACCGAGCCCAGAACCCACAGTACTTCTAAGGGCATATGAAAATGTTATCATTTCTCTTAAAACCAGAATTAAAAAAAAAAAAACCCACACGGACTACTGGATGGAAGAAAAAGTTTTAATACACAATAGGGATAATTTCATCTTTATGCCAATAGGTCTCAAAATACAATCTTTCATATTTTT
>NW_012144426.1:0-1073 GCF_000956105.1 Propithecus coquereli | reverse complement strand
TATTTATATTTGGGAAACAAGGCATAAAATGAAAAAAATAAAAATAAATGGAGCTTTCAAATTTGAAAAACAGGCAAGACCGTCTCCTGAGGACTCACTGAGTTTGAAGCTGGATTCTCTGAAGATCTTGGATCTGTTGACTGGCTGCCTTCAGTTTCTCGTATGTAAAATAGGGACAGCAGTGATGTCCAGTGAAATAGAAGGAGGTCAGAAATGAATAATATAATGTAATAAATGTAATATAACTCTCAGATTTCCCAGTTCTGCCATTATGCTAATCAATGTGTTTTACTATCAGTAATGGCATCAAGCCTTTGCTGAGTAAATAATTGGCTCTCATGTACTGCAGAATAATACCTATCTCACACATTTGCTCTGCAGACTAATTAATGTTTTCGAGTGTTTAAACACAATGCCTCTACAGAAGCAATGGCGTTATAATACGTTGGGACACTCTAGTATTGTAATTAGTACTAATTAGATTCTTTTCAATAGCTTGTTGAATTTACAAATTACCACATGTAAGGTATTCTGCTTTATTTGTTCATTATGAGAGAGTCAGATACAAGGGTTTAAATAAGAACCTTTAAACACCTGTTCTCAAGGTGTTTCCTCCTCATACCCCTCCCCTCAATCTAGGCAGGTGCAATAGGAAGATACCTTTCTAGGAACTGTCCTGGGGAGAGCAGTTCCAATGGTCTGCCGGGAGCTGTCTCTCATTGGCTGCAAGAGCAGTATCTGGGCATCTCTTCTTAACTCAGAGTTCATTGGGTGTCTTTTTTTTTAAGACCTGGTTTACCAGCATGTCACTGCTGGTACCCTTCTCTTCAGTGCATGGAATCTGGTCTCATTGGTAACCAGTCGGCAGTGGCCCGAAGCCGTATTTCAGCTGTATGTTAGCCGGAATGGGTTAAGTGCTGACACAAACATCCCTCAGCTCAGTGGCTTATAATGATGTCCATCACACTCATTTCACAATCCAGTGTGATTTGGTGGGGTCAGTGCAGGAGGGCGGGCTTGTTTGTGCACCCAGACTATTTCCATCTAGTGCATTGTGCCTTGGGCTCCTTTGA
>NW_012144425.1:0-1362 GCF_000956105.1 Propithecus coquereli | reverse complement strand
TGAATTTTAATGTCTTATTTTTCATTTCTGATTTTGTTCATTTGGACTTTCTTCTTTTTTTATGTCGATGTATATTTATTAAGAAGTTACATAAATACAAACAACATTAAACTGCTTATAAACACCTCATATAGGTCTTATACAACAATAAGACTAAAACAAATTTACAAATTAAATGCAAACAAGCCATAAAGTGAACAAAATTCAAATTAAGTGCATTAATTTAATTTGACAGATGATGTGGTTTTATTGAAAATGTAATTGATCAGAAAATGTAAATAGGGTGCTGACCATAGGTGTTCAGTTTCTTTTGAGTTTAACACACCTATGCTATCACCTGTCGTGTGACAACTCAATTCCTCCTTCTTTTCCCTTTCAAATTGTGGTAAAACTTTTGTTCATGTAGGATGCTCTGACATAGTTTGGCTTTTACTTGTCTTAAAATCTTGCTAATTTCACTTCTTTTGTCATTTGCCTAAGACAGTGAAAGTATTACTACTTGGTCCTAATGAAGATACTGGCTCCAAATTCATATAGCAGTAGTTGACTAGAAAATGGCCATCCAGGTGATCCAGGATATGTATCTTTTTTTAAAAGATTATTTTTGAATTGAAAAATCAATTATAATTCTTACGGAGAATTTATTAGAGAAGCTGCCTTAACTCTGACTTTAATGGTAGAAATAACAGGCAGTGTAGGAAATCTTTTTCATTGAGAATATTCTTTCAGATTAATCTTATATCACTTAGGTTTTAATTTTTTAAAATCTTTGTGAGATACACCAAAGCATCTTAGAGGGGTAGTTTAGAATTTTGCTCTGTCAGTAGTCTGTGACCATATAACTGAAGGGAAACAAATTGCAAAGGAGAGGGCAAGAAAAAAAGAAAGTGATAGGTGGGAGAAGGTATGAAAAAGAGACTATAAATATATGAGAAACCTGATTTAAATAAGAGTTTGGCTTTTGGATTACATAACCACCCTGGAATAGACAAAATATGAATGCATACATAGTCTTGAGAAGGCATGGACTCCTTCTGCAGTCTAATCCTCACAAATCTATTATTTCCTTGGTTTTGTCCTTTGTCAGTGAAGGGGTGGTGACTGCAGAAGCTTCTCTGTACTAAAGTGCTCCTGTTTCTTGAGTTCCTTGCTGTTGTGAAAACATCATAACTCTGTCCACTCTCTTCTAGGGAAATTATGGTTTTCAGTAGGGTCACTGCAAATGATCAGAAATTCTGAATGATGGGACATACATACCCCCACTGTAGTCCTCCTGAAATTTATTGGCTTATATATATATATATTTTTTGTTTTGTTTTGTTTTGAAAGAACAGACAAGTTTAACATTTCTACACATTCCTA
>NW_012144424.1:0-1264 GCF_000956105.1 Propithecus coquereli | reverse complement strand
TACTTCCTATTCACTGGCTAGATTACTCTATCCAATGTAATAACTACTTTTTTTTTGCCTGTTGGTCCACTGGCACAAGGAACCCAAAATGATGAAGTGGCAGTCATAGTTTTGGGTTCCTTTAATTATTTACTATCATGTTGGTAGAAATGCTATAACTTTGGGAACCAGGGCCCCTAATCTAAGCAGAGCCTAAAGTTATGAGTATGGAAATGACAAAATCCCCAAGTAGATTACTTGGAGTGATAGTAAGAGATTAATCCTACTCCCATCCATGTTTTCCAGACCCATATAATCTACATATTTGGAACACAGAAAATAAAATGGCCTATGGTTTATCATATATACTGCATTTTCAAGGATAAAACTCCAAATTTACATGGTGTCATTCCTTAGATAGTACTTCAACTGAGTCTTAAAAAGACCACTCTCAAGTTTTATCAGGCCAGCAGCTTCTGTGTGATGTGATGTATAATAGGACTAGTGAAAATCCTGTGATAGTATACTTAATGTTATGTCTCCTTTGACATAAAACAAGTCCTTTCTCTGAAGCAATCTTGTATATGATTCCATATTAATAAACTATGTGAGCTCCCAGACAGTTCTGCTGACAGAGATACTGTGGCAGGGAATACACACTCATACCCAGAATGCATATCAGTTCCAGGCAGGGTAAGTTGCTGCACCCCCTAGAGTGAAAGGAGTCAGGTATAATCGACATCGCAATCAAAAGATGGCACCATATTGAGAGTTTAGTATAGGTCTTGCTCCTTATGGGTTGGACATTGAGTGGTGATAATGTCTAGGTTAGCTTTGGTGAGAGAGAGCTCACGTTGATGAATCCATGCATAACCTTTATTCTTACCACCTTGGCTACTCCATTCATGGTCCCATTGTGCAAGCACTGGAGTGAGTGGCCAAAGACAGAGGTTGGCTTCTCTACTGTATGGGTCACACTTTCTACCCATTGTTCAGTTCTTCTTCTGCAATATCTGGTGGCTATTAACCTAAAAAAGATCCTCACACTGTGCTTACTCCTTTCAGTTTGGCCACATCCTTCTCCCCCAGAACTTCTTGTCTTTGATCTTCCAATCTTGACCAGAACCAATAGACAGAATCAACCTATTTGTGAACCTAATCTTGGTATTAGTATTTTCTTTGTACATCATCTGGCTGTAAGGAAGCCCTAATAAGACCATAGTGTGAGCTGAAGGAAAGGCACCAGTACAACAAAAGTAACTGACACGGGTGTTTGTTTCACCTC
>NW_012144423.1:21462-21884 GCF_000956105.1 Propithecus coquereli | reverse complement strand
TCTAAAATCGATAATGTAAGATTCCACATCAGAAACCTAGATAAAGAAGAGTGAATTAAATTGAAAGTAAGCAGAAGAAATTGAAAACACTAAGTCAATAAAGGAAAGCAACAGAATCAAAACATGATTCTTTGAAAAGATCAATAATATCAATAAACCCCTTGTAAGGTTAATAATAAAAAAAGAGATACTGTACACAAATTGCTAATCTTAAAAGTGAAAAAGCGGACATCACCTCAGATCAGGCGAACATGAAAAGGATAATTGATGAATACTATGGATAAATTTGATAACTTAGATAAAATGGATTAATTTCTTGAAAAACACAACCTGCACAAACTCATACAAGAAGAAATTGATAATCTGAATGTATCTGTGTCTATTTAAAAAACTGAATCAATAATTAATAATTTTCCAAAACA
>NW_012144423.1:20228-21412 GCF_000956105.1 Propithecus coquereli | reverse complement strand
GGGGATAAACATTACGCTTATGTTCTAGTTTTAGATTCCGTCTATGACCTGACCCCTCACAACCGTTCAGCAGACCTCTGCCCTCACTGCCGGACCCATCTATCCAGCTGTCTTTATAACGTCATCCCCCAGATGTGTGACAAGCATTTCAGACTCAGCACGTCCCAAACCGAGCTTCTGAGATTCTCCCCACCCGTTCCTCTTCCGTCTCAGCATCTGCAGAAATGTCAGCTCCCTCATTTTGGCTGCCCGGACAAAGCCCTCGGAGCCTCGGTGGGCCCTCCTCACGTTCCGCAGCAGGTCCTTCGGCACCGCCAGCCGAGTCCACCTGCATATGCTCAGAAGACGATCCCGTCACACCTCTTGTGCTCCTGAATCCCGGTGGCGCAGCCACCGTCACCTGTCCCTTGGATACCTGCGCCCTCCTCTCTTTGCCCCTCTGCTTCCACCCAGACTATTCCAAACACGGCAGCAGCGGTGACCCTGGTTAAACAAACTTGCATGATGCCTCTTTTTAAATTTCAGCTCTCAAGTGGCTTCCCCACGGAGACACTCACCCTCTGCACTGGCCTTCGAGGCCCTATATGACCTGGTCCCGTGTCACCTCCTGGACCTTTCCTTTAATGTCTCTTCTCTGCTCACTCCCGTGGCCCTGGCCTTCTGGCTGCTGGTCAAACATGTCAACTCCCTTCCCGCAGGGCTCTTTCCTCCGTCTCCACACTGCGCTCTCCCTCGCACCCTTAAGACGTTTGTCCAGATACCACTGTCTCAGCGAGGTCGTCTTGGACCAGCCCTTCCCTGGCCAGCACCCCCTCCTCTCCCTGCGCTGTGGTTCTGCACGGCATGTACACGCTGGGCCAGACTGGGGCTGCGTTTCCCGGTGCATGGCCGTCTCAGCTCCGCGGAGGCAGGGGCGTCTGTGCTGTTCCCCTCGGCTTTCCTGGCACCAAGGAGAACGTCCAGCTGACAGCAGCGTTCAGTAAATATCTGTGGAACGTTCAGCTGACAGCAGCATTCAGTAAATATCTGTGAAACCTGCTTTCCAAAAATTAACCCACCTTGGTCATTACCTCATTCATAATTATTGCTGAATTAGGTGCACTGATATTTTATGGTAGATTTATTTCTATATTTATGTGTGAAATTAACCTGTAAAAATCTCTTCTTATATATGGTTTGTGTCT